>NC_050454.1:34376372-34676372 GCF_903995425.1 Onychomys torridus
CCATCCACCATGAAGTATATCCTTCTTCTCTACCACCACATATTCTCTACAGTGATGTTCTCCCTCAGTGTCCATGGACCCAGAATCAACAAGGGACTACATTGAATAAATCTGAACCACAAACCAAAAATAAATATTTCCTCTAATAAGTTATTTTCTTAGTCATTTCTCATAGAAACAACACACACACACACACACACACAAAAAAAAAAAAAAAAAAAAAAAAAAAAAAAACTATCATCCATCCTCCCAAGTATGGATTCCTTCATGCAAGCCTCTTGGAACACACAGGAAATCTTACTGTAAAGGATATAAATCCACATTTGTTTTAAAGGGCTACCCTATTCACAGCATAGAGAATGAAAAATTGGTAGAGACCATTCCTGGGGAGGTTTGAGCACTGTCTAAGGGTTGAGAAAATAAATTTGATGTGTCAGTTAAAGGAGAAGAATTAGGAAGAATCGATTCTCAGTTTCTACTTAGGCAACTCAGAGAATAGTGAAGTATAAAATAGCTTCCTAGCCACCGTTCTGTCGCTGTGAAGAGACACCATGACCACAGCAACTCTTTAAAAAGAAAACATTTAATCATTTAATTGGGGACTAGCTTACAGTTTCAGAGGTCTAGTCCATCATCATCATGGTGGGAAGTATGGCAGCAGGCT
This sequence comes from Onychomys torridus, assembly GCF_903995425.1. Classification (NCBI taxonomy): domain Eukaryota; kingdom Metazoa; phylum Chordata; class Mammalia; order Rodentia; family Cricetidae; genus Onychomys; species Onychomys torridus. The sequence goes on from NC_050454.1 coordinate 34,377,037, forward strand.
GGAAGGCACTGGAACAGTAGCTGAGAGCAACATCCTGATCTGGACCCAGCATGGTTTTTCTTTTAAAAAAAAAAAAAAAAAAAAACACCTCAAAGCCCACCCCCAGTGACACACTTTCTCCAACAAGGCCACACCTCCTAATCCTATCAAAGAATTCCACTTCCTGGTGACCAAGCATTCAAATATATGAAACTATGTGGCCATTCTTATTTAAACCACCAGACCAACCTGGTGTCAACTCACAATGGCAGGTAAAGCTGTTTAAACACACCCTTGCCCCACAGTTAAGCTTCTAAAAGTGGTGATTCCAGACCAAAGTGACAATGAAGGAACCTGCCTGGTAGCAGGTTGAGTAGCAGGTTTTAAGTGATGATAACGCAATTAAATTATTTGGTGAGAAAAGAATAAGCTGCTGAACTTTTTAAAGGAAAGGGGTCTGTAAGTTTAAGATTTTGTCTTTAAGATGAACCAGTTTCTAAAAACCAATCAGGATGAGTTGATTTTGTATTAACTAAGAAATTGACCAAAGAATAGCATTGGCTAGAATTGAGTAGCTACTTCAAATACAGAGCACCTATTGTAGCTGTAACAAGGCCAATGCAGACACAGATGATAAAAAAAAAAAAAAAATGGAGCATCGTTTTGAAGGATAAGACATTTTTTCCTAAATTATTCATGCATCAATTGCCAAAATAATCATCTTGTTCCAGTGGAAAGAGAGAAAAAGAATATATATTAGAGAGAGGTTCTTATGGAAATGACCAAACTTTTGTTTGTTTTTAAAAACTGAAAACAGGCAGGCTATGGACAGTTCACACTCAGGCCTCATTGATCACTGTTTTCCAGTGAGCTCTGCATAAACATCCAAGCCTGTGGACTGACCAGGTGTTCATATTTATGTGGAAAAATTCATGTCGCTTGATATTTTACTTCTTTGGTTGTCTTACTTTATAAGACATGATGGGATTATTTGAAAAATTATTATCTGGAAAGTTAGTCAAATGTCATAATTGCACAAGATCATACCAATAACTGAAGAAAAAATTAACTAGTTAGAACAGGATAGATTAATCACAGCTGTGAAGATACAGCTCCTTCTCATCAGTTTGTCAAACACTAGGGAGCATTTCATAAAATTCCTGAGTGTTGAGCCGAGCAAGAAGAGGACACCAGCAACAGACATATTGCCATGGGACTTCTGTGAATTCAGAGGATGGAGCATCTTCCCAGATGGTAGAGAACTTCTCAGAATGAAGCAAGGAGTCTGCAGTGACTCTAAAGCTGTCTCAGAGTTACTACTGCTGTGATGAAATATCATGACTAAAGGCAACTTGGGAAGGAGAGGGTTTATTTCACCTACAGTTCCACATAATTCATCACAAAAAGCAGTGAGGGCAGGAACTCAAGCAGGACGAGAACCTGGAGGCAGGAGCTGATGCAGAGGCCATGGAAAGGTGCTGCTTACTGGCATGTTCCCCGTGGCTTGATGTGCCAACCACCATGGGTTGGTCCCTCTCCCATCAATCACTAATTAAGAAAGTGCCCTACAGCCAAATCTTATGGAGGCATTTTCTCAGTTGAGGTTCCCATCAGCACAAAAGCCAACATGCTTCTGATTCATTCATTCTCCTTGCTCCTGTTTATTATGCAACTACTATATGCCTATCTCTGGGCTATGATCACAGGATCCTTTCTGCTCCCATTACTACTATTATCAGGAACTTAAGTACCCTGTACTTGGCACTATACCAACTATCCATACGCTGATGGAAAAAAACTGAAAAAAATTTAAATGTATCATCTATAAAACTCTAGAAGGAAAGCTTAGCATTACCACATTTTTAGCTTTGCTGAAATAAAACCGACAAATACTATATGTGGGATATAGAATACAATGTGTGTGACTGTTGAGAACATTTGTGATCTACTTAGTAATTTGCAAGTACACAATACAGTATCATTAGCTGCAGCCTGTGTCCAGAATTTATTCATCCTTTATAACTGAAACTTAACAGCTTTCAACACCTCTACATTTCTCTTAAGTTCCTGGCCCTTCGAAGCTACCATTCTATCTCTTTCTTAGGGCTTGACTTCTTCCCCACACACACACCTTTTTTTAAGTAAGAAAATGTTTTCATTCGTTTTGCACACCAATCAAAGATCCCTCTCTTCCCTCCTTCTGTGTCCCCTAGCCTCCTCTTCTCAAACCACCCCTCTCTCCCACCCACAAGAAGGCAAGGCCTCCCATGGGGAGGCACATTCAGTAGAGGCTAGTCCAAGCCCTTCCCCCTGCCTCAAGACTGCACAAGGAATCCCATCATAGGTAGTGGGCTCCAAAAAGCCCGCTCATGCACCAGAGATGGATTCTGATCCTGCTGCCAGGGGGATCTCCCAAGCAATTCAAGCTACACAACTATTTTGCCATGACTTCGTTCACAGCCATAAAGTGAAAAATGGAAAGAAGATGAGGAAGGATTTGGGTTCCCACACCCCAGTGACTTGAAACTTTAAAAGACCCCTTAAAGTTCTTCCTTTGAGGAAAAAGCCTTCAACACCGTGGGCTTTGGGGAATTTTCAACGTTCAAACTATAACAAGTGGTGGTATAAAAGAAAACACACCCCCAAGAGGGAGTGGCATTATTAGGAGGCGTGGCTTTGTTGGAGTAGGTATGGCCTTGCTGGAGGAAGGATAAGCTTTGGAGCCTCCTATGCTCAAGCTATGTTCAGTGTAATACACAGTTCATTTCCTGTTGCCTCAGATCAAGATGTAGAACCCTCAGCTCCTTCTCCAGTACCATGTCTGGAGCGCCACTTTGCTTCCCACCATGATGATAAAGGACTGAACTTCTGAAACTGTAAACCAGCCCCAATTAAATGCTTTCCTTTTTAAGAGTTGCCCTGATCATAGTGTCTCTTCACAGCAAGACAAACCCTAACTAAGACACCTAGGTTCACAAAAGTGGACCTAATGGTTAGGATCATGGAGATCATTCTCATGCTGAGCTAGATATAGAATTTATGTCCACAGGGGTCGTAGTTGACTTAAACTGGCTTAGTTCTAGGTTCATAATCAAGGCTGATGCTTACTTCACACTTTTTCCACTACACATGGAGCATCTTTCTTTGTGCTTTGCTGCTGGGGATGAAGAATGGATAGAGAGGGACAGCTGAATGTGTTCTTCCTATCTGCTTCAGTGACTCTTTAGTACATGTTTCTTGGTTTCTGTGCTTCATTCAGGTGCCGTAATCTCTCATCTAGAATCCTCCTGTTGTGAGCATGTTTTATGCATTCATAGTTGTTCAGTTAATGTTTCTAAGAGAAGACAAGTGTTAAATGTTCCTATTCCTCCCTCTTCCTAACCCCACTCTCCCTGGAATTTCTGATATATTTTTATCAATCTGATTGTCCACTATGCATTCACTTCTCTTACTAGTAACACAGACTGTGGTTCTGGCTACTTCAGTAACCCGCACACATGGCACCACACCAACCTGTGTCAGGAAGTAAAGGAAAGGGGATTTACCCTTTCACAGAGACCACAACTTGTATTTGAAAAGTAAAAACCTGAGGTTCCAAAAAGCTACATCCCTTCCCCCATAGTACCTTAAAGACATGTTAAATCCACAGCACAAACTCCTTGTTCCAAGTCTGGAGCTATTGCACTGCTTCTGGCCCTGGAATGAGTTAATAAATTCTGCACTTCTCTGCTATGAGCACGCTACTCCCGTCTGTTACTATTGTCCCACTGATGACGTTAACACCAGGCCACCAACATCTCATCAGCTTGTATTGAGCTGTTTTCCTAGCCCCAGTAAAGAATCTGAGTCTGTGTTTCCATACACTTTCAGCTGAACTGATAGCACAGTGTTACAGTTGACAGGATTTAGGAATAAATTTTGTAGTGACAGAGGCCGATTTCTCAAAATAAAACTCACTGAAATCAAGTTCCCGCCTAAGCATCTTGCTACTCAACACGAAGTCCAGCGACATTAACATTTCTCAAGAGATTCTTAGAATGCAGGGTCTTAGTCCTAAACACAGACCTGCAGAATCAGAAACAGCAAGGTAAGATGCAGAAGTGATTCCGAGGCACGTTAAATTTTGGGAAGCGTTGTCCCAGACCACATGAGCACCAAGCAGAGCTTCCAGCTGAAAAAAAAAAATGACAAATGAGTTATAGTTGTGCAGAATTATCTTCTCAGATCTCAGAAAATCTGGTTCTGTCATACCAGCCCTGTTCATTCTCAGTACCAACCTCCCTCCATAATTGTGACGCCCTACACACATCTCATATGCCATAAAAACACAAGTATGGATTTCCTGCATGGGATATTCACATAGAAAGAAAGCACTATGTACATTCCATATCCTACTCACAGGCAGGAAAAACACTGGAATGAAAGTACTACCCTAAGTATTGACTATGAACATGTGTCAAAAACATGAGCTAATTTTTAGAGTACTTTCATGTCATGAAATGTCATGTAAGCATCAAATGATTCCACCAGAATTCTCTGAATAACATATCTACCTCTTTGTGTGAGGACCTACTTTTTAATATACCAGGAGACAAGATGGTATTCTAGCTGACTGCTTTCTGCAAAGAAAGTGGCATTTAGAATAGGTTGAGACATCTCCTTTCATCTGATAGGAAGCAAAAGCCACTCTATTGAATTAAAAAAAAAAAAAAGAAAAAAAAAAGATAGTACACTCCAAGAATAAGAGAAAGGCAGGTTTATAAACTAGACCCTTATATTTTGCTATTCAAAAAGTCTACAGCTTACCTCTTATCCAGAAAGATTTTATTTTACATGCTTATTGAAAAAAGAGCATCACTAAAAATAAAAGCACATCGGATGCATTAATCAGGTTATTTGCAATGCTAGGCACTGCACCAGGGAAGATTTGATGTGCTCAGCCATTTCCATTTCAGCAAACCTATATCCTCTCTGTCTATGCAAGGCAAACTAATACAGTGATCACCAGTCGTGTGTGGCTGTTTAAGTTTAAGTATAAATTAGTTGACATTTGAATATAAAAATCATTAACATTAAAAAAAATTATAAATTAATTCCTAATTTGCATTTCCAATAGTTTAAGTGCTCAACTGCCACATATCACTAGTGCCTAACATGATGCTAATACAGACATTAAATGTTTTAATTTCCATAGAATGTCTTTTGGAAAGGGACTACTCTATACTTTCCCAGTACACTGAATTCCCTCCCTATATTCATGCATAAAAAGAAAGACAACTGTTTTATATTACTATTCTCTCTTTATATAACTGGTGCAAGCCCTATTAGTTATATTTGTCATGTTGCTGCTGTTTAACAAAGTTCACTTACGCTTGTAAGATCAGTGAGCCAACTTCACATTGACTCTCAAGAGTCCTCCCATTTGCCCAGCTCCCGGGATTGGAGTGAGACTCTTTTACCATTACAAGGAGATCATGGACACAGAATACACTCCAAGAGAAATATACTTAGAGATGTTTTGCCATAACCCACATTCTCCTTTTCTACTCTATCCTTAGGGCATTCCCACACCATTCTTGTACCACCACAATGAGAAATTGTAAAGAGAATTTTACACCAGTAAAGAGAATTAAACTCTGTCTGTTAGGTTATTTGTTCAATTCTCATAAATATTCCCATTTATGAAGTAATCCATTCTACAAATACTCATTGATAAACAAGCATATCCCCAGCTGTATGTTTGTCTCCAAAGGCATTGTGGTGGATATGACACATGTGCTCTCTTTCTGCTTGGCACTTACCATTTGGTGGGAAACAGTGAAGAAGGGATTACACATGCCAGAGTTACAAGACAAGGGAAATGCCAAATGATGAAAACAGAAAGCCTGAGCTAGGTAAGAGTCTATGAGCAAGGGATAGACTTATTTTGAAAGATAAGATCATATTTAGAATTTAAAAAAAAGAAAAGGAATGTGATTACAAATCGTGGTAACATCATACTCCAAGGCTTTGAAACTTAAAAGAACAAAACAAGAATTAGAAGACTCATTTATGGAGGCGGAACAGAGATGGGCAGGGATCCGAGTAAGGCCACAATGTCACCCCCTGATCGGCATTTGTGGAAGTGACTGTGGTTGTGGAGAATTGACAGGAAGGGAGTGAGAATGGATTCACAACAAACATTTCAGAGATTCTTTGCCGAATTGTGTTTTAAGAAACAAACTGGGGTGAAACTGAAAGGTAGAGAAAGAACAGGCCTTCAGATTAAAGAGCCACACGTTTTATCAGTGGAAGGACTGGGAAAGAGAGAGGAGTTTTTAAAATGACTGTCAGATTCCTGGTTTTAAGGATCTTTGGGGTGTTAACCTGCAAATGCTGGGGGAATGAGACTGTAAAATTAACTTAGAGACTAGTAGAATAAAAGGTGTCTATGAAATGCACTAAACAGGACACACTGACTAGGCTGAATAGATCTGTGGGCCATTATGATGATGAAAATGGAGGCATAGGGTCAATGAGATCATCCGCAAGAGATAATGTGGAGAAAGGGGATGTGCACAGCTAATACAGCCACACATCCAGCCCCACAAAGAGCTGCAGGTATGTCCCCCTTCAAGATATCTACAACCCAATAAGCAAATGCCCCATTCTGAATCAGCCAGGATTCAGTCTCATCTGTCAAGTACCTTTGGTTGGCAAAGATTCTTCTGCCAGATTTCCTGCAGATTTTCACATTTCCAGATCTTCATTCCTGTCACTGGTGTCGAGCAGAGAGCTAGATATCCCCTGGCTCTGAGCCAGTAGAGACAGCCTCCCACCATTCCTTACTACACACTGCCATCTGCTGACTCTCACCCAAGAGACAAACTCCTAGTTTCTCTCTGTGTGTTGATTGGAGACACACACACCCTTTAGGTTGTCTCCTAAGCAAACTAAACTGTTGTTACCGTTTTAATGGTATCATCAACTTCCCTATACTCCAGTGGGAAAAATCAAGTGACACAACAAAATCCATCACTTTTGTGCATCCTTTATTCGAATATTGCTTATGCAAATGTCAAAACATATAGGCATCTTTAATCAGGCAAGAAATTCAGATAATAGAAGTTCTCATAAATTGCCATAGACATGTTTACTATGATGTTAAATGTTTTTAATTAGTTTATGGAATTCAATCAACTTTAGGATAGATTTCTTTCCCTAGATATGAACCAAATTTTGTACCAAATTTTTATTTAATGGTTGATAAAAATAAATCAAACTTTCATGGTTTTAATACCAATCACAAGCTTTTGAACAGAGCTCCAATTTTAGAAAGCAACAAAATTAACTCAATATAAGACTAAATAATAAACAATATAAAACTCACAATATAAAAGTACTCTTTCTATCCATTTCAGTATTTCTCTACTTGAAGATAAATGAAAATTTATAGAAAATTGTTCACACTTTCAAGGATCAGCTAGAACACCCATAATGCTCTTAATTCAGCAGATTTCAATCTGGGCCAAATTTCAATAAGCCAATAAATGAAAATGGATTAAGGTATAGAATTTAATGATGTCATCCTTGCCTATAACTCTGAAAACAATCTACCATTTGTTCTTACTTCTGATTAAACTTTTTAATTGTATACAACAAATGATTGTAGGAGTTGTATTATCTAAGATTTCTAACTGATATGAAGTTGGAATTCTCGTGTAACTTGAGTTATCATATATAATATTCCATTGTTGTAAGAGAAGATAAAAAGGCCAAAGCCAAATTCATCAAATGACAAAATTCTAAGGCAAACCCAAAGCACCAGTGTAAAATCATATCATTCTTCATTACCTAAGTCCCCGACAGTTCCGACGGTTATACAAACATCTATATGTGTTACGTTTGATCTTTTATCCAAAGCTACATAGAGTGCCCATGTCTGTATATCCCTACTTCAGTCCCTAGCTGTAAACTATGCAATCATTGAGTGAGTCATTGATGAATAAGGGTGCTGGGGTATGCAGCAGTAAATGATGAGTTAAATAAAACAATGACTGCCCTTGCAGTAGCTGAAAGCCTGATGCAGCCGATGTGTAAATCAAATGAGACAGAAGATGGGAAAGTGCTCAGAAACTCATAAATCATACAAGGAAAGAGTCGCTGGCCTCATACTAAAGAAGAGTTAGAACACAAACATCACTGCAGAGGACAGCTCCATCATAAACATGAATCTGAGTCTGATCGGGCCGGAAACTAATTAGATGGAATATGCAGCGAAATGGAAAGCGAAGATAGAGCTCAGCTTTGCAACTTCTTGCCTATTTGGGGCATGAGGATTCACTGTAATGCAGTTCGATGAAACCTCTTACTCTAGTATGTATGTGTGTGCATGGTCGTTGTTATTCTCTGGTTTTCTTTCTGTCTTCATTGCCAGAATAATACAGAGCAGCAACCAAATTAACAACAGAAGGCCAGATTGCCAGAAGTGCCCCCTCTAAAGACAGGTCTGGTAGGCAGTGAACAGAATGCCAATCCAGTTGATCTAGGCAGTGAATTATGTGAAATACCCACCCTCAAGTGCTCCATGTCATCAGATAGAGGAAGGAACAGTGTCTATCTGAGGAATATTTTGTGCTCGGGAATGTTTAAGCAAAGTCCAAACCAAATTCCCTCCCCAGTGGGTAATGGTAAATCAAAACCAGAACTCCACGGGGCTTGATTAGTGACCCTACAGAGCTGTATGGGTCCTGACATAGATAGACACATTCTTAGATTCCCAATAATTATTTTGCTCTTTTCTTTAACACATCAGCTTCCCTTGAGTCATCTTCATATTTCAGCAGTTCATATAGAAAATGCAGGATTAAAGGAGTAATAAACAGGCCCTGTTAGAGCACATTTCTTCAAAGCCCCTGAATGTTCATGGAACGTTCACTGCAACAGGCCTAATATCAGTCTCCAGTCACCAGCCAAAGACACATTGTCTTGCTTCTCCATTTTTGTGACACAAACTTTGAGATAGCCTGGAACAGCAAACAGCCTAGAGGGACTGATAGTGCCTTTGCATGACAAATGGCTGCTAGAGTCAACTATTGTGTCTACTTAATTTGACCCTGTTTCAGTCTGTTCAGCCTCCCACAACAAAATTGACAGACTAAGTAATTTGAAGAAGTCAGAAAATCCAAGGTCAAGCTATCAACTGGACCTGTCTACAACATTGTCTCTCTCCTCAGCTGGTACATGGTGTAGAACACCTTCATTGTTTCCTTATAGCTTTTTCCCCTTTGCGCATTCCCAGTGGTTTCTTCTTCTTCCTATTAGATTAAGGGCCTTACCCTTTGATTGCAGCTGAATTTAATTATCTCCATAAAGAACCTGTGTCCAAATACACTTAGGTTTAGGATTTCAATATATGAATTGCCTAGGGGGTAGGTGTTAGTTATTTAGTGGTGCTCTTACCCTGCCAGGAACACGTCCTGAACACGACAAATCCACAGAAGAGTTGTTTATTAATATAGGATAGAGGATAGAGGTGACAGGCCTGTGTGAAGCACATACATGAGTGAGGAGAGGAGAGAAGAGAAGAAGAGGAGAGAGACCTGTGCAAAATGGCGCTGGCTTTTTAAACAGGACCGCATGTGGCTACTCCGTGCATGCGCGTAGATTACATGGCCGTGCGCACTTTGTGCAACCATGTAAAGCCACCGAGTCCTAGCCACTCCAGATGTTCTGACCTGGAAATGGCTATTTTGAACCGGAAATAATTAGGTGGTCCACCGGGCAAGCCCAACCGTGTGGACATGTTGTAATTTTCTATCAGTAGGAGAAGGAATACTCTCAATCCAGACCATAACACACAAGTATCTATTAAAAACTGAATTAGAGAAAGATATGGTACAAGAGCCAGGGAATACAGAAGTGGGTAAGGCATTGTCTCTGACCTCAAAAGGCACATATCTTAATAGAGGGAGATTCATATATGTACAAATATCTAAGGTTCAAATCAGCTGTGAAAAATGTGAATAGAATTTAAGAAAAAAGAAGACATTGTCAGAGAAAGCCAGTAGGTGAGTTCAAGCAGATGGTGTAAGATGACAATGGCCTTTAGAATAATTGTGAGCTCACAAATGATGGACTGGAGTAACAAGAATAGAAGTGAAGTGAAAAATCAGCACCCTCTCTTTAGCCCAAAAGTTATAAAGGATGGAGGGGAAAAGCTTCATCCAAACCATGGAAATGTGGTCAAGGACAGGGAAACTGATCAAGGAACATTCTAGAAATAAGAGCAAGAGAATATAAGGAAATTCATTATTTGTCACAAAGAATTTTTTTTTCTTAAACTTTTCTCACTTTACTCATTCAAGTATTACTTCCACACTTCCCTAATTATATCTCTATTAATAGGTGCAGCAAAATATCTTCAATTTGCTTCCTATTATATTCAGACTACATTCCCCAACTTTATACAAAATACCTTCTAATTTTACAAGTTTGAATGTGTAACATATTATAAGTAGATACCAAAAATAATGACCTATTCATTCAGAAGTCCCAAAGGCCTTAGCTACTAATATATTCCTTAATATATATTTAGAAATTATATCTGAATGTTAACCTGTAAATGTAACATTGATCTCCCTCTCTCCTTCCTCTTACTCTCAAAGCTAAACTAGGTGGGACACCCTTTGTCCCTTCCTTTGTGTCTATGATAGCTTCGTTCCACTGAACACTGAGGCTAGCCAGAATCACTCTGGAATTCTCATTCACCTCCAACTCTTTACATTGGGTATCACAGAGACTTCAAAGATTTCCTTTAGATTCTGAAGGTTACAGAACCTATTGTGTTCAATCTGCAGCCTAGCAATAAATAAACTACAGGTAAATAAAATAAAAGTAACCAGCCTTAATTTCCATCCCACAAGAATTTTTCCAATCCAATCTGCTTCCAATCCGGATAATCCTTGTAAAAACAAGAGTCTTCAAGACCCTCCTTCCATGGAACTAAATACCTCTTCTTCTTGCTACTTCAGGAGTAGTGAGAAACTTTTTAGATGCTACATCTTAATCATCCAAAAGTTCGTGTGAGTCTCCTGTCTAGCAGACTGTGACATCATTAAGAGACTGTGCTAACTTGCTTTCTATTATTGTGGTTACCAAAATGAGTTTGAAGAGGAAAGGAAAGGGTTTATTTCCACCTTATAGCTTACAGCATTGAAGGAACCCAGGCCAAGAACCTGGATGCAGGAGCTGAAACACAGACCATGGAGAAACACTGCTTACTGGTCTGTGACCACGACCAAAAGCAACTTGAGGAGGAAGGATTGCAACTTATAACATTGAAGGAAGCTAAGGCAAGAACCTGGACACAGGAACTGAAACAGAGACCATGGAGAAACACTAGCTAGTGGCCTGCTTGCTTCCATGCTGTCTTAAATAGGGCTTTTATTGCTATGACAAAACACCATTACCAAAAGCAACTTGAGGAGGAAAGGGTCTGTCTCAGCTTACAGCTCTCAGGTCATACACCATCACTGAGGGAAGGCAGAGAAGGAATTCAAACAAGGCGGGAACCTAGGTAGAAGAACTGAAGCAGAGTCCATGGAGGTATGCAGCTTACTGGCTTGTTCCTCATAACTTGCTCAACCTGCCTTCTTATAACACCCAAGACCACCATCCCAGGAGTGGTACTGTCCACAGTGAGCTGGGCCCTCCCACATCAACCGTCAATCAAGGAAATGTAGTATAAGCTCATCCACAGACCTCTCTAGTGGGAATATTTTCTCAGCTGAGGTTCCCTCTTCCCAATGACTCTAGCTTGTGTCAAGCCAACATAAAACTACCTAGCACACATGGCTTACTCAGCTTACATTCTTATTTAACCTGGAACCACAGTGGGCTACACCCTCCTGCTTTAACCATTAATCAAGAAAATGCCCACAGGCATGCCCACAGACCACCCTAATGGGGCAATTCCTCAGTTGAGGCTCTCTCTTGACAGGTGATTCTATTTTGTGTCCAGTTGACAGAAACTAACCAGCACAGAGCCATTGTACTAAGTCACAGCCCCTCCACACTGCCTATAGCCTGCTACGTATTCTATATTTGACAAATTGATACACTGATTAAGAAAGTCTCTGCACTGAGGGAGGTGATGTCAACAATCTATTAAATGTACAGTGACACAAGGATGAACTGTTTCTCTACTCATGTGTTATGAACTTGGGTGCCAGGTTAGGGTAATAAATTCCCTTCTGTCTTCCAGAACTTACAGTGGGAAACCTGGCAAACACTTTGGTGATACCTGTTAGATATAGACCATATCTACTTAGGGGTGAATGGACTGGAACTAGATCAAAACCCAAACACATTTCCCTACTTCCCTATCTTAAGAATTTTCATCCAATAGACCACTTAAGGTGATCATTTCTCTGATTCTATTCCAAAATCTTTCCAATAACACGAAGAATTAACTAGACCCTGAACCATATAGAACTTCCACCCCTATTTAGTTTGGGAGCAAAAAGTTAAAACAGGAATATAGTCATTACTGGAACAGAAACCAAACTTTAAAACTGCTCTGCAGCCAAGCCAAGTATTTACTGCTCTCCCATCTTCCTTGAGCTGCTGTCTTGCCCAGGCTTCTAAAAAGCTGTGTCATGAGCTAACTGCCTACTGTCAAGTCACCCAATCATTTCACAGCCAAATAGTTTAGCTATGGGAGTAAAATATAAGCCCCATCCTCATTCCATTTCTAGGCCTTTTCTCTGAACTGAAAATGTTTTATTTCCATAGTTCATGCCACTGAAGGAGGCACAAACCACAGGGAACAATATTAAAGGAACTATAGTACTTTATAGGTTGTCTTTGCATTGTGAGAAGCTATATTTTAACTTGGTACTATTGGAAATACCATACTGAGTTCACATGTAGCAAAGTAGAGCTTACGTAAGGTTTGGTGTATCCAAATGGCTAGTTCATAACGTCTGGGGTACTTGGCTAAGCACCATGTCTACTTTCTTTCACCTTTGTATACTCTGATCATTTAAATCTCACCAGTATCCTATATGATCACAATTTTTTTTCTTTTTATGAATGAGAAAAAAAAACTTAGAGTGAGGAGTTTTCTATTTCACACCAAGTTTTCACAACTAATTAACTGCTGGAGCTGAACTGAGTCCAGTTCCAGAACCTACCACACTAATGGCTACTCCTGATGAAACCCAAGTGTGAGGTGTAATTAACATGGCCCAGGAAGACTCAACGGCACATGATAAACAATCTATATCTTCCTGGGGCGATTTTACTCAAAGACCAAATGAGTAAATACATTGTAATACATTAAACAGGGAGTGGGGAAAACAAATTTTTCAAATAAAATAGAAGTCACCAAAAAAAAAAAAAATTGTCTTTCTTGTGGTAGGACTGATTCCATCCTTCTTTCCTCTTCTCCTCCCACTCCCTGCAGAGTTCAGTCGGTTGCACAATTGATGAAAAGGTTTAGATGAGATCCATATAATATCCACATCAGGGAGGAGTCCTACCAGGAAGTCATCACTTAGAGTGCTTTTAGGTCAACTGTTCGTGTTCATGGGAGGTGACGGGGGATTGGGTATCATGGCTTCCATCAGCAGATGGAATTCCAGGTAAGGAGAAGGGTAATCCTGGGCGATGGACGGCAAGAGAGAAAACAGCTAAAGAATCTAAGCCTGGAAGGGTATGGAAGTCTCATCCTTCAGGAGGTTTCAGATTCAGAATACACTGGAGAGTGATGTAAGGGAAGAGAAGCCAGATTTCGGGGTGGAGGTGGATAAGAGAAAGGGGTGAGAGAGATGAAGAAGGAAGCCGAGTTGCTAGTTAGTACGCAAGTATCTTACTCGTTATGGGTGGCCACCAGAATCGAGCTTTGGTCAGTACTCTGGTATCATTGTCAACGGCTGCCTGAGCCAGCGTGTCATCCATCCATTCAATGGATTCTTCCTGGAAAGAATCCTGGTTGAGATGCAGAAAATGATCCCAACTAAGAAGCTGGAACTGCCAGGCCTTCGGTTATACGACTTCAGCACTACTGATCACACACAGTTGCACAGAGGCAGTACTGCTGTTCTTGCTCCTGTCAGGACTGCCTGAACATTTGGGGCTGACGTGGGCTGAAAGTGGAGCCCATCAGCAGATCCTGCTGGAAAAGGCTGAAGGTCATTCGTCAAGTGAAGGCAAGAAAGGCTGTTGGGTAGGGGTGAGGGAATGGAAAATGTGTACAAATTCAGGGGGCCTCAGAATAGGCTATGCCCCCAAGCCAATGTTTTCCGCGAGTGTTTGAAGGTATGAAATCTATAAATTCTAACTGCAGCTCTAACCTAAAGGACAAATGGGCTTAACCGCTATGCAGTCAACATAATTAACAGCGCGACATTATTTTTTTCTGTGCTCCTCTACCACCATCTAGTGGATGGAGAGTTAACTGCATCCCTATTTTCCTTGTAAAAGCGCAGGGTGTTTCCTGAATCTGTTTTGGCTTTTGTGTCTAGAAAGCACTCCTATCTCTCACCTGTTGGGGTATCTGCGTAGCTGTGAAAAATCAATACCTTTGATAATTCATTCTTCCCAGGATACAACTGCAGATCTGAGCAAGTTCATTTGCTGACTTTATATTTATGGTATTTCCTAATTAAAATTCTACCTGTAGAGTACTTTTTATCTTATCAAAAAGATGCACTGCACAAAAATAATTTTTTTGCAGCACAAAAATAATAGCAAAGACTATCCCATTCCTTTATGTTTTCATCCCCCATCCCCCTGACAGTGGGATCAGGATCCATCCCTGGTGCATGAGCTTTTTGGAGCCCATTACCATGGTTGGACATCCTGCACAGCCTTGATGGGGGGGGGGGGGGGGCTTGAACCTGCCTCAGCTGAATGTATCAGGTTCTGCTGATACCCCATGGGAGGCCTTACCTTTTCGGAGAAGGGAATGGAAAGGGGGGGTGGGGGGGAAGGATGGGGAGAGAGGGAGGAGGGAAGGGAGGGGCATCTATGGTTGGTATGTAAAATGAATAAAAAAAGTTCCTAATAAAGAAAATAGTAGGGAAGAAATGAGCACTGTTGCAAAAACTCGGAATTACTGTGCACTGTCTCTAGAATCTAACCTACACAGAGGTCAGACATTGACGTGGCAATGAAGAATCAAAGAATTTCTGAGCTGAGAAAATCTTCCCGTCTGTCTGACAAAGATAACAATAATGTAGTGCCAAGGGAAGGCAGTAGCTGGTGCTGGGGAAATATTTCCAGACCACACTTTCCCAGTGCAGATTTCCTGCAGCTGAGAACTGTAGCTGTCCCCTGTCATTTCAGTCAAGGTGGAAGCATTTGCCTATCTGTCCTCTCCATCCCCATGTTTGTTACAGCCTTTTTTCCCCACTGAAGAAGTTGCCTTTACCAACAGTCACATTACTGAAACAAAGAATTGCATAAATTACAGGAAAAGAAATGTAGGTCTTCCAATCCCACTTCTCTTGTTTTATGGGACCCAGGTATCTTTGCTAGTTTTACAAAGTCTGTTTAGTCACAGAGCCAGTGGGGGAGCTTGATGGGAATGTGACTCTGAAAAGGGGGAGCTCACTGTGGGGTGAAGCCTGCTGTACAGTAATGTCCACAGACCGTGTCAGTATTTTAATTCAAGGGTAAATCTTTTTTGTTTGCTTGTCTGTTTCTGTTTCTGTTTCTGTTGTTGTTGTTGTTGTTGTTGTTGTTGTTTATTTTTCGAGATAGGGTTTCTCTGTATAGTCTTGGCTGTCCTGGAACTCACTCTATAGACCAGGCTGGCTTCAGACTCATAGAGATAGACCTGCCTCTCTGCCTCTTGAATGCTGGGATTAAAGGTGTGCACCACCACTGCCCAGCTAAGGGTTAATCTTTTTAAAATATCAGTAAATACCAGTCTTTCTTAATTCACTGTTTTACCAAGATGTCAGATTATACCTTAGAGAAAATCTCTCCAAGAGCTGGCATTTGACTGGCGTGTCTCATGTCCACTCATATAGTAACCAATAAAGTAGTAGGTGTTACCCCTGAGGAAACTGGTATTTGTATATCTGAAGGCATAAAAATTAACATTGAAAATCCTGTGCTGTACAACTTGACTTTTGAAGGCCATGTTGATCTGTAGGAGTCTCTCAGGAAGATTTTCAGTGAGCCTTCAGTCACTCATTACCATCAAGTGGTTGGTTAGTTTTACCAGTTACCAATGAATTGTGAGATCCACTCCATATGTCTTATCTCAATTAGTGTTGAATGTTTTTAAAAGATACCGAGAAAACCTATAGACCAAACTGTAGAGTCATCTTGTCTCCCCAGTAAACATAAAAGAGACTAAAGTTGAACCTACTTTATATTTCATTACCCTTCCATTCAACACACACTTTACATGCCATCTGTAGGCTTGTGGGATTGATTGCCACAGGACATAATTATTTTAAAAGGCAATTAATTTGATTACCAGCAATGAAGTTTTATCTGTGCAAACTCCAAGGACAATCTGATGAAAGAAGTAATCAAGTTTCCAAATCAAAATGCAAGGTGCACTTTCCAGGAGGCAAGAGAGAGGAAGCGTCTCTCTGGAAAGACAAAATTTGAAATTCCTAATTCGGGTATTGTTGTTTCTACTTCATCCACACAGGACAATCTCAGCTATGAGACCTTGAACACACCAAGTGGAAATCCCTTCCTTATGCATAAATTCTGATGCTAGAGCTTTCTTCAGCCAACTATTGATCCAAGGGGAAAGAGGGGACTATCAATAATCACATGATGTTTCTAAATGGTTTTCTATGTACACTTTATCATTTGCATTAATCCTTACAACTTCTGCAAAGGAGCTTCCCTTGATTGAACCAAGGTCACAAAGCTTGTAAGAGATTGTGACAGACTAATAAGGAACATGTCCACACATCCTTATCTCCTGAACCCATGAACATTACTTTACTTGGCACCAGGGACTTGTAAACATGGTTAAGCATTTTGAGGTGGCAAGAATCGCCTGTCCTATCCAGATTTTTTAATGCAATCATGTACATACTATTTTTATTTTATTTTATGTGAATGTGTGAATATCTGGATATATGTGCAATACATGTGTGACTGATGCTCTGAGGCCAGAAGATGACATCAGATCCCCTGGAACTGAAGCTACAGATGGTTGTGGGTGCTGGGAACTGAACCCCAGTCCTCCATAAAAGCTGCAAGTGCTGTTAGACATTTAGCACTCTTCTCTGCAGCTACATTTTTATAAAAGGGACATTTGACTACTGAATAGATGTAACAGGACAGAAGGTGATTGACAACTAAGAAGTGCTGGCGACCTCTAAAACGGGATCTCCCTAGGGCCTTTAGATAGCCTTAAAATAGTGTCCACTGACACACTACAGTCCCTTCAAATATATTCTGGACTTCTTCCTTTCAGAAATGGAGGAGAATAAATATGTGCTTCTCTAAGTCAGCATATAATAATTTGTTAGAGCAGTGATGGAAACAAATCCAGACATTGCTTAGACGTTTTCAGAAAGTCATGCCCAAATACCTGAAAGAAACAACTCCAGGATGAAACGGTTTGTTTTAGCCCAGAGATTCGGAGATTTCAATCCACAGTTCCTTGGTCCCAGGGTCTTCAGCAAAACACCATGATGGCAGAAACGTGTGAAAGGGGACCTTCCCCATGGAGGACAAGAAGCAGAAGGGCAATAGGAATACAAGATACTTCCAAGAAGCACCCACAATTACTTACTTGCTCCAGCTGAGTTCCACCTCCTAAAGGTTTCAAAACCTTTCAAGAGAGTCAGTCACACGGGAGCCCGTGGAGGCCAGGTTAGATTCAAACAGTAGTCAAATGTTCAGACACTGAAGTCAGTGTTCTAACCCGTCACTCAGACCTGATGCCTGCCATCTTCCCACTATTCCACAGGACCTGGGATTTCATTTAAAACACAAGGAGCACACAAGGAGTCATTCATACCTTGACCCTATTTGAACAAGACTGTTGGTCAAGAATTGAATTGTGATAAAACTGTTACTGATTCCTTCAGTGAAAATGTTTCATTAACTCCATAGTTTTTAGGGTGGTTATGTTGATTTCAAGGGAAAAACATCTAAGATATTCACCCTTTATATGTCCATTAGTCAGTAAGTCTGACTTAGACAATTCCAAAAATATACTCTGAAGTTAAGAATTTTGATATTAAATCCAAAAGCATAGATGTCTTTGATTATTATTCCAAAACCCATTAATTTCATAGCTCTGATATTTTCTTTATCAACAATTTTAATGTATCTGTGTATTGATATTTTTTTCTCTGATCACATTGCCATGACAGCATCAAAACCTATGATCTGGATTTTCTATTAATTCTTCAGCTTTGATCAGATCACTAAATACGGCCTCAGTCGCCTCACCTATAAAATGGAATATTGGAGGAAGTTCACCCAATCGATCAACCATAAGGTTTTGTCCAGACGAAGATGAAATGATGGTAGGAGTCACACAACAGGGGGAAAAAAAATCTGAGTAGAATTCAAGTGTGCTCATTAGCACAGGGTGCCACTAGAGGTCAGATTAGGTTTGGTAATTCTATCTAATCTTGCCTGCCAATGGAGCCAAAACTACAGCTCATGTTAATCTGATGCCCTGGCCTGGCCTGCTCCTCCCTCCTTCTGAGCTGACTGAATGTTGACCCCAGTGTTCCAGACGATGATACAAAGATCTCTGAAAGCAGAAACTATATTCATGAATCTGTAATTCGTAATTGTCTCATGCCGGAATGCTTATCTTTCTTGCCTGAATGGCATTAATTGAACGTGTCACCTGAAGCTCTTCTGATCCATGCTTGCTCATGTTACTGTGTTAATCAATCAGTTACACAGAATTGAAATTGCAAGATATTAAAGCGTTTGCCTGTGAACACTCTGTGCAGCTAGATGGAATTGTGTTAAGAACGTTTGATCTATGAGTAACATTTGACTTGCACCGTGAACTCACAGTGACGTGAGTAGAAGCTAGCTGGAGCCTCACACCACGGGTATGGCAAGGCCCTGTGGTGGCGAAGGACTCCTTTCTCTTCCCCTGTCACTCCTGTAGTATGAAATGAGAGTGTGTAGTCAGAAGACAGAGTGTGGCGTATTCCAGGCATCATGTTCAGAATGAATGTAAAAGGACATGATCTGACCTGTGGTCTCAGATACTTGTAATTTCCATGTGGTTCTGTGGTGAAAGGACAAGATATCCTTGTGGATGCCACCTAATAAGAACAGAGGGGGCGGGGAGAACAGGGGAACCCATGGCTGATGTATAAAAATAAAGCACATAATAATAATAATAATAATAATAAAAAACCAGAGGGATACAAAATTTAAATCCTTGAGGACCAAACCAGGTAGTGTAAGCACGCCTTTAATCCCAGCACACAGGAGACAGAGGCAGGAGGATCTCTGTGAGTTGAAGGACAGCCTGGTCTACAGAGCAAGTTCCAGGACATCCAGAGCTACACAGAGAAACCCTGTCTTGGAAGGGAAAAAAAAGCCTGAATGACCTCTAACCTCTGATCCCACAGCACTCTCAAGGTCACAGCCTTGACAATGCTCTCCATCTTGCTTCCTCATGACATGCCATCACAGCCACATCTACTCTAAAATACAGTCAGTATATGGGTATTCAATTCTCTTTGACATTCAAATTCTCAGTAATCAGGAATACATACCCAAGACTTGGTAGTTTGCAGAGTGCCTCAGAAAAAGAAGAAAAATATCCTATAATCTTGGGATGTTAAATATCACTATACATGTGTTCATATTTCATAAGTTTTTAGGGTTGGCAGAACATCTGCTCTACCCTTACCTCCAAACCTCCCATCTTACATTGCCAAGACACCTGTTGCTTTCCCATCCAAACTCGTCCCTTACCTTCCATTATCTCCTTTAATGATAATCAAAAATGATGCAACTAAGACTCAGATAAGTTAGACAACACTCTCAAAAACAAAAGGTATCCAAGTAGAGAAGCATAATTTCAAAGCAGTGTGTAGTTTTTCTTCCTTGGATCATTGAATTCCATAGCAGCAAACTCCCTGTCCCTTCTCCATCCCTCACTCCTCCCTCCAGGGCTTCAGAACTACACTATTTTTCTATCATCTTTGGTCCCTTCTTAAAGATGTGCTGATATCTTTTCAATTTTTATTTGTGATCTATTTCACTTATTTTATTCTCATAGTTTTAAGTATTATTTACGCTATACCAACTTTAAGTCTCTTAGCCACACATATTTCTTTTTATACCAATTCCAAAAGGCTGTCTCCTAGAAAAGAATGATCCATTTCTTAGCCAAGTTGCTTTTAGTTGAGTTCTATCGCTGCAATGGAAACCCTAAGTAAGACAGAAATTGGTACTAAAGAGTGGAGTACTGCTATGACAGACCAGTCTTTATTGGTTTGAGGAGGACTGTAGAAGACATTTACAACTAGGAAAGCCAATGTGTGTACTCAGAGCTCAGTGGGCTATTCTGTGGGACCTTGGAAGATAAGAAGGTTGAAAGAGATGCAAATGTTGGAAGTCTGAAGTTTCAGAGAGATACAAGGCTCCATGGGGCTGTTTGTGTGATGTTTTGAATTAAGAATCTGTGGTTCTGGTCAGCTAGAGCTGAAGAATTGGCTGTAGTTAACAAATTGCCAAAAACACTAAAGAAGGACTTTTACTTTGCAATTTATTCTGGTTAGCTAAAGCTGAGAAATTAGCAGTGATTAAGAAGAGACCACCATCACTGAGGCCAGATCCTCTGGGAGGTATTTTCTCAGAGTCAGCACACGGTGGCTGTGGTCCAAAGCAAGCAAGCCAAAGCTGTATCTTCTGGTGGATACTGAACTTCATAATTTGTCAGAGCCTCCAAGGTGGTACTGGCTTTGAAGACATGATGGTCATGGAGAGCTGCTGAGCCTTGGCACTGTGAGCAGCCAGGAAATGCCATTGATGAAGGTGCCACCTCATTTGCAGTAGCCCCAGTGTTGAAAGGCACATGAAAAGAAATTAAGGCTTGGCCAAATGTGACAGAGCTGAAATACCTGAGTACAGCCCAAGAGAGGCTGTTGGTGAAGGTACTACCCAATTTCACCAGAGACCCTAGTGTTTGGAGATGCCAGTACCATGGGATGGGATGGGATGGGATGGGATGGGATGGGATGGGATGGGATGGGATGGGATGGGATGGGATGGGATGGGATGGGATGGGATGGGATGAACACCAAGGAGAGCAGCAGCTGTGGATAAAGCAGGCATGAACCTAGGAGACAGGCTGTGTACGCTTCAGATGGCAGAGCCAGAGAAATGGTGTTGCCAAGGTCTTTTGGAGTTTATAGAATGATCAGTCCCAGAGGTTAAGCACTTTCTACGTGAAATTTCTGTATGGTTGGATTTTGGTTTTGCTTTGGTCTGATTGTGACTATGCCCTGGTTATTCCCCCTTGGAGTAAGAATGTATTTAGCTTTAGCTTGTGCTTTTATTTCACAGGAGACAACAGTTAACATACTTTGAAATTTTATAGAAATTTTGGAATTTTAGAGAGATGGGATATTTCAGAAAGACTTTGGATACTTTAAGATACTTTGGATATTTTAGAGAGGCTTTAAACTTTGAAAGAGACTTCAAATATTTTAAGGATATTTAGATATTAAAAATGTTAGCATTTTAAAGACTGGGGAACTTTTAAATGTTGGGATATATTTAACATTGCAGTATTGATATTTGTATGAGATCTTGGGAATGAACAAAAAAAGGTAAGGTTATGGTTTAATAGTAATGTATTGGTGTGTCAATTTGACAAGGGATCAATTTTTCTGGCTAGTTTTTTTCTCAACTTGACACAAGCTAGAGTCATTCGGGAAGAGGAACCTCAATGGAGAAAATGCCTCCATAATAATAGCCTGCAGGCAAGTCTGGGGGGGGGGGTTCTTGATTAATGTGAGACTTACCCACTGTGGGCAGGGCCACCCCTGGGCAGGAGGTCCTAAGTTGTATAAGAAAGCAAACTGATCAAGCTATGAAGAAGCAATCCAGTAAGCAGTATTCTTCCATGGGCTCTGCTTCATTTCCTGCCTCCAGGCTCCTTCTCTGCTTAAATTCCTTCCCTGAGTTCCCACAGTGAGGACTGTTACCTGGAACTGTAAGCTGAAATAAACACTTTCCTCCTAAGTTGCTTTTGGTCAGCATCTTATCACAATAGAAATCTTAACTAAGACATTAATTTTTCAATTTTATTAGGTTTTTATAGCTGATAGAGCTACATGCTAAAATGTGTATATATAAAACATGCTATCTGAAAAATTTATCTTTAACAATTTGAGATATAGGAGAGTAGAGAGTTATAAATCAAGAGATGTCATCCTGTGATCATTATTGGGGCTAGGCAATTAATTGAGCATACCAAGTACATTATGCTTTTCTGCTATTGTCTTTGAAAAATTCCATAATAAGATTATGAAAATCTTCTAAATATGTTGCTTCAGATAATGTATAGAAACAAGATTATAATAGACTTTATGCTTTTGTCCCAAGTAATTTTTTTCTGTTTTTATTCCAAATCATTTAGCTATACAAATAGGTAAAAACGTTAAGAATTTAACTGGACAAGAACTAGCCAAAATTATTAATAACCATGGAGACAACACATGTCTTTATAATCACTATCTTGAAAGATTAATCTTGTTCTAAGTAGATACTATACCTTAAAATTCGCTAGTGGTCATTTGAGAGGCACCTATATTACTTTTCTGCTGGCTATGACCCTACATCAACAAGAAACAACTTACAAGAGGAAGGGCCAATTTTGGCTCACAGTTTGTGAAGAGCTACAGTCTATCATGGTGGCTGGAAAACAAGGACTGTTCACGTTGTTTCTGTAGTCAGGAAGTGGAGGACAGACAGGAAGTAGGGCTGGGCTATTAAACCTTAGATCTACCATCAGTAATGCAGGATAAGAGCTCTGGGAGGTGTCACAACTTTCCAAACTGCACCACGAGTTGGGGACCAAGTGTTCAAACACATGAGCCCATGAGAGACATTTCCTATTTGAACCATGCCACCATTATAATTAGTAAGATACAAACTAATAGAAGACGAAACAAGTATCACCAGTTTTTTAGTAAGAATATAAATGTCATACAGTAGTTAACATAGGTCTTATATTTTTTTCATGAAACATAGTTTGTCTCAAACTTGAGACTTAAGGGAAATCATATACCATGGGAAACATCATTCTTCACACATAAAATCAGCTGACATAATACAGGAGAAATATTGTGAATACAAAATGCATTATCCTGTTGGAAAATAGAAAAACATTGCAGAGTCAAATAAATAAGCATTACCCAGTATAGGAAGATTGCTATGCATTTGGCTGACAATATCATCTGGCGCACATAGAATACTCTAGAATTAAATATGGCATATATAAAAGCACTTGGGCTGGGGAGATGACTCAATGAGTAAAGCACATTCCAGGAAAAAAATGAGAACCTGAGTTCAAGCACCAAAACCTACATTAAAAAAAAAAAAAAAAAAAAGCTAAGCATGGTAGTGTGCTTCTAATCCCAGCATTGCCTAGCCTACTTGATGAGCTCTAGACCATCAAGTAAGACTGTTTCAAAAAAACCAAGATGATTGGATATGCAATCAGTGTGCTCTTCCAAAATACCAAATGGTCAGCCCTGAGACCATATATACAAGTAACATGATACAAACTGAGCAGGTCATATTCAGGAACATATATACATGATATGTGTATATATATATATATGTGTGTGTGTGTATGTGTGTGTGTGTGTGTGTGTGTGTGTGTGTGTGTGTGTATGCAAGTGTGACAACAATTAATGAAAACAGAGGCCATGAATTTGAAAGAGAGAAAGGAGAGTTATAGGGGAGAGTTTGAAGGGAGGAAAGGAATGGAGGAAATGGTGTAATTATATTGTAATCTCAAATCTCAAAAATAAAAGACGTACTAAAAAGAGGACAACACTGGAAGTTATCCTCTGGCTTTCATATGCACACATATGCAGGTGCATCACACACACACACACACACACACACACACACACACACACACACACAAACATACCGTAAAACAGAATATAGTACACTAATTTTCTTGAGTGGAGCCACACAAAAAGTTTATTTGAAGATTTATTCTATTTATAATAATTTTCTATTGTGCATATGCATGTGTGTATAATAGTAGTTTGAACTATTGATGGAGTAGCAGCTTTGAATACAATGAAAATTAATAATGACATCCAGAGTAAGTAATAGAGAAGGCAAATCACACAAAATTTATACACTCCATTATGCAAAGGCAAGCAGTGATAACAAAACAGGTGAAGCAGACATGCACAAAGTGCTTCTGAATTTCATTGACATAACTGGTTTTACAAAAAGAAGATCACAACAATAGTTTATAATGAGATGTAATATAACAATGAAAATCTTTTGTAACTCAAGAAACTCCTCCTTACTCTCTCGAAGTGCTTAGAAGCTATGACTCTTACAAGTGAATCATCCTGTTCTTCTTTATCAGAAAGACAAATGATCCAAATTTGCTAAACTTGAAACATGTATGCTTATCAGTAGAATGTGTCCTTGCACATGATTTTAAGTGAATAAGTAGATAAAATCTCTTCTTCTGGGTTAAAAGAGAAGCTTCACTTGTTGTCTTTCGTTTGTTTTCCTAATCGTTGTTCTAACAGATGTAAGCTGGCTCCTCCCTGTAGGTCAGATTTGCAGTGCTCTGATGATTAGAGACCTTGCTGTACACCCATTGGCCATTTGTATGTTGTCTTTAGAGAAATGGCTGTTCAGTCACTTTGTGTTCTTAACTGTGTTATTTCCTTGTGGCTAAACTGTAGAAGTGTACTATAGATGTACTATACTGTACTCTATCTGATACACAGTTTCCTCTGCATTTTCTTGTTCGTGTCCTTTGTTGTGCGGAAGTTTTGAAGTCTGTGGCAGTCCTCCCTTTCCTTTTTGCTTAGACTTTTGATATCATGTCCAAGAAAACAGTGTCTGTCCCAGCATTATGAAGTTTTTCCTGTATGTTCTCTCCTGAGAGGTTTATACATTTCAGAAATAGCAAATGGACAGCTTGAAGTTAGAACCCTGGAGTATTTGAAGTAGGAATCCAAAATGGTACAACCAGCAAGGAAAACAATACAGTAATTCTTCAAAAAAATTAGAAATAAAGCTAACATATGATTGAGTAATCCCATTTCAGAATATATAAAGACAAAAAATATAAAACCAGGATAGCAGAAATGACTAGCACTCTCATGTTATTCTTAGCATTATTCACAATCAATGAAATATAGAAACAATCTAAATATGCATCAAAGCATCAATGATCTTACCCAGATATGAACCCTAGAAACAAACAAACCAAAAAAAAAAAAAAAAAAAAAAAAAGCCTGCCAATATGTGTCCCCACCTGTGCAATAGAAGCATGATTGTTGTGGGTAATCAACCACTCACTAATTGGATTTCAAGCTGCCTCAAGGGAAAGAATCCATGTCAGATATTATAGTCTCAGTCAATAATCCATGCCTAAGGAGGCCATAGATCTAAGAACTTACTACTATTGTTTAACTAAATTGACATAGCACTAGACTGCCTTCTAAATATCTAAGTTCATACCCATAAACAGAAGCTACTCTCAGCTTTAATCAGAGAACCTCTCTTTGCAGTGAACATTAGTGAGTTCAGAGGCTCATAGCTGCCAGAGATGCTGAGAATAAGTAACAGTTAAAGGCTCAGCCCCCAAAAGACATTTACACCAGCGCTCTAGTTATTTTCATTTAGGTATTAAAGAACACTGAAAAAGATGGCAATGGAAGTATGCAAGAGTCAGAAGATCTGGTGATTATACAACTATTACAACCATGAGCTCACAACTGCAGTTAGCGGCATCAGTTCCCCATGAGACTGGCTCTGGCAAAAATCAGTCATGGAAAACAACACGGCTCATGAGGCTGTTCCCATTACTGAACTACTGACTGTAGATTGAATCTGGGAGAACAGAACCACTATCTTCAGTTGTGTCTGAAGTCTACCAGGTTTTAATGGATAACTCCAAAGCCATGGCCATACAAATGGCCTTGCTTAAAATCAGTGGCTCACAAATCAAAATAAATAGATGTAACTGTGAGAAATAACCTTATACAGATTCATAGTAAGGAGATGGGAGAGGCTGGAGGGTGAGGAGCCAGTATGCATTACATACAGATATGAAACTGTCAAAGGACAAATTTAATTAGTCATTTAAGAAATGCTGAAAGTGGGTGAACTAGTCTACCAGGGAAGAGCACACCAGCTCTTTCTCATAGGAGGCTTCTAGCTCTAAATTGTCACATGTGAGTACATATCCTGGAGAGACTGAAGAAACACGGAAAGTAAAAAGTGGACCATTGCCAGGGTATGAGTTGAGGAGCAACAGAAATGGGAATAGCAGGACACAAATGATCTCATCAGAGAAGTGAGAAAACTAGGGTTGGGCTGTAATTAGGGAGGAGGGGAGATCATAAAGAAGGAGAGAGAAGAGTAAAATAATGGCAAGGATGGCTTGAAAAGCTAAAGCAGTCGGACTATTAACTATCTACCCCTCTCCCCAAAAAACTAAAATACACATAAGTCAGTTTATAAATATATGTATATAGTTTAAATGAAAGTTCCTCATCTAGGCTGCCATGCCCCCTCCAAGAGCCAAAGACCATCTAACAAAACCCCAAATACCAGGCATGAGAATCCCTCTTTTAAGTTATTGGTCAGGATTGTTCAAGACAATTGCCATTGCCCTTGGTTGCCACACCCAGAGGTAGAAGGTCTCTATTTGTGAAGACACCACTGTCTTAACTAAGGTTTTATTGCTGTAGAAAGACATCATAACCATGGCAACTATTATAAAGGAAACCATCTAATTGGGAATGGTTTACAGTTCAGAGATTTAGTCCATTATCATCATGGTGGGAAGCATGGCATCATGCAGGCACACATGGTGCTGGAAAGATAGCCAAAAGTTCTACATCTGGATTTCCAGGTGGCAGGAACAGACAGAGAGCCACTAGGCCTAGCTTGAGCTTCTGAAACTTCAAAGCCCCCCCTCCCCACCCCAGTGACACGCCTATTCCAACAAAGCCACACCTCCAATAATGCCATTTCTTATGTGTCTCTAGGGGCCATTTTAATTCAGACCACTACAACCATACACTTCAGACAGAGGGTCTAGAGGGTCCTGAGCTGGAACTGACCTGAATGCCTCCTCCCTGAGGACCAACTTTCATGGCATCAAAAGGTGCCATGCAAGCTTCCAAAGTAGGGAAACAACCAATAGTCCTACTCAGGTATGATGTTTATGAACCACAAAAATGACCAGCATGGCACAATAACCCTAAGGGTGCAGTAGTGGCACACATATATAGGAAGTAACCAACATGTCTCTAATTGGACATAAGACCAGCTCAACAGAGAGAATCCATGCCTGATACTAGAAACCTAGGTAACTGAAGTGATAGGTCTTAGAGGAGAACCTATAGCCACTATGATGCTAAACTAGGATAATTCCTAACTATGCTCTAAATATTTGTTCTTATACCCACAGGTAAGTGTAATCTTCATTCTTCATCAAGGAAACTTCTCTTTGCAACAGAAGGATACCATTACAAATAAACACAATCAACAAAAATGCCTAATTCTCTTAATGCTTAATGATGTAGTCACAGGTTTTGGTGTGCATCATTAGCTGAAACAAAGCATTAAAATAATTTCAGGTAAGATTAGATGTTTTGATAATAGATTTGAGATTTAAAAAAAAAGAAGAAGAAAACAATCTAAAATTCACAAGCACATGTAGCTGAATTATAGATTCATTAGGTTAGGGTCAAAAATACAAGCAGCCCAATTGTTGCTCATTAACGTACTTTCTTTGCTAGGTTTGGTTGATGATTAATTCCTTGTGCCAATTTTTGCCCTCAATCTCCTGATATAAGAAACTATTGATGCACCCCAAAGATTTAAAGTAAAGCTGACTCTTTTTCATGTATAAAAGTTTAGGTTTGTGATTCCTTTAAGGTTCCTTATAAGATTACCTTTCAAGATAAGTAATAAAGTAATTGCCCCTTTCTTTGTAAATGCAAGACTGCAGTCTGCCAGTAAAAGGCCTGGCCAAGAAAAATATCTTGCTTGCTTACACAGTTAATCTATAACAAGTTGCTTGTATATGAAAATATAAGGGCCTGTGGGATAATTTGTTTTTCACCTGTAATATGTAAAATGTTTAATCATGTAAGAGATGTGGAAAACATGCTATTTTTTACTGTTTGTTTTGTATTCATTGTAATCATTCACTTAAAAAAAAAGATGTAACCACATTGTAATTTTTATATTAGCTGAAAGATTTTGCTGAGGTGTATAAGCTGTAAGAGAAAGAATAAAGATGGAGTTAAAATGAACTAGAAGGAAAACATCAAGAAAGAGTTAAATGGTTAGAAGGGAAATATCAGGAATTAGAGTTAGAAGGAAAACATCAAGAATGAGAGAGTTAGAAGGAACTAAAAGGGAAATATTAAGAATAAAGGTAGAGCTAGAAGGAAAATATCAAGAATGAGAGAAGGAAAATAAATAATAAAGAATGCAGAAGAAAAATAAAAGAAAGGGTCTGAAGGAAACAATCAAGAGAGTGTCTTTTTCCCTAACCCCTCAGATTAAAAAGATCTAGCACATGCCGACTCTGTGGATTTCCCTTTGAGCCCTGTGCTTCTGGAGGCTGCCCACACCCCACACCCCACACCCCACACCCCACACCCCACACCCCACACCCCACACCCCACACCCCAGTGATAATTATTGGTATAAAAGACTTGTAAACAGGAGTGGCATACTGCCATCAATGGCACACTATTTAATTTAGATGTTTAGGTTGATACAAGATATATTTTTCTCTCATAATATTTTGTCACTAAGTCCAAGTATAGAAATGAGTTATACTGGGAAATCTTTCTTTGTTTCTTGATGTCCTGGTGATTTAAAGTGTAAGAAAAGTATTCATTGTTAATACTGGCAAAATAATTATTTATATGATTTAAGGTCCTATTACTTATTTTATCTCACCCTTAAATTCCATCTTACATGCACTATACAATATATTTCATAGCTTTATCTTGATTTTAGAAGAAGTATACATTTTGGAGAGCATTGGTTAATTCATCTGATGGGATGCCTCTAGGATTCAAGTTGAAGAGGAAACCAAAGGTTTTCTCTTGCTTTGCCTTAATCAGCTCAGGACCTCCTTCCCTCTAACAGTAGAAGGAAAAGCAAGTTATAGTCAGTTTGTAGAACAATTGCAGAATGACAAGGAACAGAGGAAATCACCAAAGATCAGTACAGAAAGTGTGTTTAAGGTATCCAGATATAGTCTTTGGTGAGTGCTAAAAGAGATGAGAAAATCCCACTGGATCAAAGAATAAAGAGATGCCCACAGCAGAGTCCTCTCCTCCACTCCATTCTCACAATACATAACATACACAATCTGTTTTGTTGAGAGGGATTTTGTTTCATTTTGTTGAAAAGAATCAGTAAAAGGGGTTGGGGATTTAGCTCAGTGGTAGCAAGTCCAAGGCCCTGGGTTCAGTCCTCATCTCTGGGGGAAAAAAAAAATCAGAAAAAGCCCTATTTTCAAGGTAGACACTGCTGAGAATGAATTGTGATTAGATCAGATCAGAAAATTTATTACATGACAGTTCTCTAAACAAATAAAGAAGAGCCTTCTTGAAAACAAAGGCTTCAGAGGAAATAGTCTAGTCAACTAATAAATATGTCATTTAAGAATGATTGTTGTTAATTGTCAAAATAAAAATTTCCCTAGCTTCATGGCTTTCTAAATTTTGAATGACAATCATTCAATCACAATAAGAAATGTATTACAATACCGGGCATAGTGGTACATGCCTTTAATCCCAGCATTTAGGATGCAGAAGCAGGTGGATTTCTCTGAGTTCAAGGCCAACCTGGTCTATATAGCAGGTTCTGGGTTAGGCCGGGCTATATATAAAAACTCAAAAAATGCACTTTACATTTTATCAAAATTCACAAAAACAATTTTTCCTTAATATTGAAAAAAATGTTTATTCCATTTTTAAAATTTGACCATGACTTCCTAAATTGATTTTTCTTTCTACTAACAAACACACACCTGCAGTTTGAAGGACACTGATTAGTGTTTGTAGCCCACTCACCGTGGCATGCCCCCAGCATCCTCTACACATCTGCAATGTTGTTGCTCTCTTGTTTTAATTGTTAACTGAACAAGATGTCCTTCCAAACTGATGTGTTTGCAAAGTTTTGCTATTCCTATAAGCCTTGACAGGGACCAAAAATGCTGTGGAATAATTCTTCTGCACACTATGAAGATGTGTTGCTCTCATTGTTAATAAAAAGTTGATTGGCCAATAGTAAGGCAGGATTTTCAAGGCAGAAAGAACGCTGGAAGGAAGAAAGGGGTGGAATCAGGGAGTCATAAGAGTTTCAAACTGGACATAGAAGAAGCAACATGAGAAGTTCATAGATGAGGCAAACAAGCCTCAGAGCAGCACATAGATTAATAGAAATGGGTTCCTTTAAGTTATAAGAGCTGGCTGCAGGTAAGCCTGAACTATTGGCCGAGCATTTGTAATTAATAATAAGTCTCTGTGTGTTTATTTGGAACTAGGTGTCAGGACAGAAAACTCTGCCTACACCAAGATTTGGTCCTTGGAGGTCAGAGGACACAGATAGGAATTCTGAACCAGGAAGCAACATGAGAGTAAAGTCTTCCTGCTCTGTCAGAAATACAACTGTTGTTTTTCTTCAGCTTAGCAGCCACATCTGAATCTACATATGTTTTAATTACCATCTGTACCCTGTGGCCCAACGGTCAGCATCCTGCCATTCATACTGTAGCCTGGCACGATTTTTAGTCCCAACCACACCAGCTTGGCCACTGCTGCCAAATGTAGGTTTTTAACTAAGTCTCTATCATTCTTTTTACCACTAAAGATTCAGGAGTCAGATGTTGGGGCAAAAACCTGCTAGATCAGAGAAGCCAAGAAACAACCTGGTGACCTTCCTTTTTGCCTGGAAACCCAACAAGAAAAGCATCTCTTCACTTGTCCCAAACCAAAAAGACCTCCAATCTCTAAGTCCTTCCCTACTCCATCCTATATGCCTCTCTAGCCATATTCCTGGCTCCTCCATCTTCTCTATGGCTAATTCCTGTCAACTAGTCCCTAGCTCCAGCCCTGATCCAAGGTTAATTTTATTAACACAGTCTCAAAGTTTCACAGTGCAATCAAATATCCTACAACACAAAACAGATTGAAACAGTGGTTAAGCACTTATTGTGTGCAAGGATCCACCTCAAGTACTTTTCACACACCTTCATCTATTTCTCCAACAACTCAGTGAGGTAAGGACTACTGGTCAACCTCATTTCACAAATGAAGAAAGAAAATAGTTTAGCCAGTTCACTCTGTCATGGTAATCTGTTAGTAACAAGAAAGTTTTCACTAGAACTTCTAGTTCTGTGAGCTCTTAACCACTGTACTGTCTACCTCCAAAACCCTTTATTTTTAAAAATTAGCATTTTTCATTTACATGCAAGTCAATCAAACTCACCCCTAAGCTGATACTCTGCAAAGTCTTATCATAACAGAAAGAGCTCAACACGGGGAAAAGACTAGCCAGTGTCTCTTCTTTGCCTCTGTGCTATTGTGCACTTGGGCAAACCATGTCACCTCTCTAAACTTCAGCATGTTTATCTTCAGATTAGATTGTTGAGAAATAAGGTCTTGAAAGAAATGCTACCTCCAACATTCTAGGAGTCTAAACTGCTCCAGAGAAAATGAAGCCCAAGTCAATACAATGATAGAAGTGTCATGAACAGCTCAAAAAACACAAAAGAGTTACAAAAAGAGAAAAGTTGGAATATGGGAGAGAGGAATGAAGGAAGAGGTGATCCACAGGAGGTAAGGCTCTCAAATGATGGAGGTTGAATTAGTGAACTTGCTGTAGCTATTAAAGAAAGTAAAGACAAGAAGTGTGATTCTAACTTAATATCTTTTACATGACTTGTTGCTTTAAGATACTGATAAGGAAGCAAGGCACCGGAGCCAAGATGACTATGAGACAAGTAACTACAGCATGGAGTCTATCAGGTAATATGAAAAGGAAGACACATCTCCTGGGTCACTGGGGAAATGCTCAGGAGGGGATGGGGATCCGTGGGTGGAGGGCGCAGGAAGTGAAGCAAGAATCCATGAGAAAGAGGAGCAACATGCCCACTGGCTCAGAGTCAGGATCAAGCATACTTCACACGCCCCAAATATCTGCTGTCACTGGGCCATCTCACTCCTAATCATTCAGTGTTTCCTCAAAAACATTTTAGCAGCATGGGGTTGAAACTGTGGGGTCAAAATCAGCCAAGAGTGCCTAGAAATGGATTATTTCTCAGAATTAATTACTTCTCAAAAAAAAATTGTCTGTAAAATGGAAGTGAAGCAGATGCAATCTGCCTAGAAATGGAGAGAACCCAAAATATCTGAAAGCTTCTAAAAGTTTTAGGGGACATGAATTTCCTGTTGTTTTTGATTTGTATATAAATCCAACAAGTTTCCTTTAGTGGGGTCTCTTATTGATGATAATCACAGATGAGGCTATATAAAATAACAGGTCCATAGAACCCACCCTGAAAGGAAGGAGGTTTTCATTCTTAACAACTCCAGGCTTAATGTAGGCAAATGTGCCTGATTGGGCCCTCTTCCAGATTTTACATTCTTGAGAGTAAACCAGAGGCCTGAAGCACCTGGAACATTTTAATATAATAAGCTCTGGTCTCCCTCATGTATTTGAGAAGTGAAAATAAGCGGATGTTCCTCATCATGCAACACATGAAGATCCTCCTTTTCTCTGTGTTGTAGGACAATGTTTTATGCCTATTATGATGTTGTATTCCAGTTATGATGTTTCCCTTCCTGTCTGTTGAATATGCTTCCTCTCACTTTCTGAGTTATAGGAATTTTTGTTTTGTTTTGTTTTTTAAGACAGGGTTTCTCTGTGTAGCTTTGTGCCTTTCCTGGAACTCACTTGGTAGCCCAGGCTGGCCTCGAACTCACGGAGATCCGCCTGGCTCTGCCTCCCGAGTGCTGGGATTAAAGGCGTGCACCACCACCACCCGGCCAGGAATTATTTTAAAGTCAGTACTGGGCCGTTACTGTGTCCTCTTGTCTGGCTTATTTCTCATCAGTTGTTTTTCTGTCTTGACCATTGATACCAGGATACTGTGGGTCCTGCCCATATGGTATTGCTCTGCTTCCTCTGCATTCCTCCTGAAGAGATGAAGCAACTAGAGCATGAAAGAAAAGGCCACAGCAGACCTTACTGTGTGCCTTCACCCACAACAGAGCCATAACTTCCAATGGATTAGGGGATTGGGCATTGTAGCAATAGATGCTATGGAATCTGCTGGGTATGCTCAGATGCCACTGTTTGTACTACTTGTTCAAGCTGCTCACCCCCCTGTGGTGCTCACTACACAGGACTATTTGCTTGATTAAGTGAGGCCTTGAAAGTAAGATGGCATAATCTTCCTACTGGACAAAGTAACCACTAAGAAATGTTAGTAACATCTTTTAAATCCACATCTTCTGGGGCCAGGAGTCAATACAAACTATAGCCTTTTCCAGAAAAACTGCTGCGAGACTGCCTCCCACAGACAGAAAGCAGATGCTGTGCATGTCATGAAGGCCCCACTCTGAGGGGAGATCTTGTTTCCAACTCACGTCCCTTCCTCCTTTAAGGAAGTGACTCACCATCAGTGTAGACAGAGAAGAAAAACAAACTCAAGAATTAAAGGAAATAAAGCCCACCTATTTTAATTATTGTTCATATGTTTTATTATGTTTTATTCCCTCAGCCTTGAGAACATAG
Organism: Onychomys torridus; assembly: GCF_903995425.1. Taxonomy (NCBI): domain Eukaryota; kingdom Metazoa; phylum Chordata; class Mammalia; order Rodentia; family Cricetidae; genus Onychomys; species Onychomys torridus. The sequence continues at coordinate 34,411,027 of NC_050454.1, forward strand.
ATACAAGTAACACTACATGGACTGAACCTGAACAAGTTATATTTAAGAATATATAGATATCCATTATACATGGGTGCATGCAATAACATTTTATTTCAAAAAAAGACCAAGAATGTGAAGTAGCATATGGAGGGGTTTATGATTGGGGTTGGAGAGAGGAAAGGGGAGAAGGAAATTTCTAATTACATTGTACCTCAAAACTAAAAAATTTAAAAATCAAAGTTAAAAAGAGCAGCCATAATGAATGGAGTGATTTGTAGACCACTTGCCAAGTTCATGCAAAGCTCTGGGCTCCCTCTCCAACTACATCCATACACACACATACACACACACACACACACACACACACACACACACACACACCCCAAAAGAATAATGAATATATCTCAAGGTTTCATCTTGTATCCAACATTTTGCTCAATGTTTTACACTTAAAATAAAGGAGGGGGAGTGGGTGGTGGTGGCACACATCTTTAATCTCAGAAATTGAAAAGCAAAGGCAGGCAAATTCAAGGCCAGCCTGGCCTGCAGAGTGACTTCCAGGACAGCCAGGACTGTTACACAGAGAAACTCTAATTATTTAAAAAAATAAACAAACAAAACAAAACAAAAACAAAAAAAGCTACTGATGTGATGTATTTAAAAAGTAAATGTGTAAGGAAGCAAGAAATGAAGTTGGAGGAACAATTACAGCTGTCAAAATAATTAAGATGGGGAATGATTAGAGATGGTAGCATGGAAGATACGAAAGTATATTTTTGGTCCTAGATGCAGTTTGCATATTTTAGAACCCCTAAATTTACTGATCCATTAGATTCTGGATGTAGCAGAATGAGGTGTGGAAAAGTTCTAAGGTTTCTGAGTTGAGTAGCTGGCAGACAGCATGACTACTACGATGTCAATGACTGTGGTGAAACTCACTTGGCTTCTGAACTATTTGTGACTCCAGTGGAAGAGATTGGACTTGGTACATATAAATCTGAGATGTCTGCTAAACTTTATCTAAGCATATCAAATAGGCATATAGATATGTAAGTCTGAAACCCAAGGAGGTCCAAACTAGAAATGTGAGTTGTGGTAGATACAGTCACATCTTTGTGACTAAATATGACCAACTGTGTATACATATCTCTGGAGTATTCCACTGTCATTAGTAAGCCCATGAAAACAGATAGCAAGAGACTGGAATAAATAACTAGGAAGGAAAATAAGACGGTGCAATGTCCTGGATTTCAAAATGTTGAAAAAAGAAAAAAATCGAAGGGAATGATCCACTGTGTTAGATACAACATGTAGAACATTAAATTGGACATCAGATTTAATCATGCTGTGGCCGAAAGTAACATCAATATTTCGGGTAGGTTAAGTGAAAGCCAGGTTGAATTGTATTAAGAACAATGGGAAAAGATAGGCTGTAAGAATGAAAATACAATATAAAAAAATGCATTTAAAAAACTGAGAAAACATGAGGAAGTGGAGTCAGCTGGACGGCTTGTTTAGAGAGTTTGCTGATGATGTTGCTATTGTTTGAGACAGGAAAGGCAATACCTGTGTGTCCACTGGTGTGAATAATAGAGCAGATACAAGAAACAGATGGGGGGTGATAACAGACAAGTTTGCTGGAGAATTCCTCTGAGAATCAAAGGTGAAACAGGATTTATGAACAAACTAGAGAGGTTGGTCTAGAGGTAATAAGATGTATAGGATATCTATGGTACCAAGTGGGAAGAAACTTCAGCTAAGATGCCCATAATAGAGACTGTGTTCAAGTGTACAAGACTATTTCAGATCTTCCAAGAAGCAAATTTTGTCAAAGTAAAAGTAGATTACAAGAAAAATTTATTAGGAAAGTTTATAAATAGCACTTGAAGAGAAAGCCAGAGAGTAGAACCTGCACCTGTGGAAGAAGAGAGGAGAAGGTGCATGGGCTGAGCCTTGGACTTTGGGAGAGTCGGCAAGTCTGACAGAACTTCAGAGAGACCAACGAAAACGTTTCTGCACAAAGATTTTCCTTACAGAAGTTTTGCATCTACAGCTCTAGAAGAATCTCCAGTCACTGGATGGGGCAGAATGACCATAGAAGGAATGCCACTGAACCATGGGTGTGCAAGTTCCCCAGGTCAGTGCCCTGCTTTGGAGATACTCTCAACAGAAGAGCTCAGTGACAAGCCTTTATGACTTCCACAGAAGCCCAGGGGAGAAGAGGAGAAGAACACCACCATCTGCAATGGAGAACAGTGACTGGCAGTTTCTCGGGAGGCATTAAGGGTCTTTTGAAAATCGTGTCCCTGATTCAGGTGGTTGTGCCTTTGCCTGGATGTATATAAGTGCTCAGATTTAGGTCCAGGGCAGAGAGAAAACGGTTCGATCAGGGTGGAAGTCTCAGCAATTGAACACAATGAAGCAAGATAGGGACCTGAGGGAACTGGGGATGTATGCACAGGAGTGATTAATAATTGACAGAAAGAAAGGCATCATAGTTTTGGGGGGGAAAGGAAGCCAGTAAACAGATAGGAGAGAATCAGTGAATTGAAACCTATGCAAATATGTGGCATAGATGAAGTTTAGATTCTAAAGAGAGGGTGTCAGAAATAAGACCTTATAACTAGTGATCAGAAGATGGGATATATAGAATTGAGATGCTGAATTATAGTTACTGGAAATAACAAGGCCTAGTACATAACCAAGAGAATTAATGGTGATGGTTAATTAAAAGGCAATTTGGTACGGGGAGAGGAGTCCCAGAACAGAAAGGGTAGCAATGGAGGCCTCACTTAGATGTATGTTGAAATTAGCAAAAATAAGACAATAGTAATATTAAAGGGACTAATAAAATGCCCACAGCTAAAAATCACCCAGAAACTAATGATTCAAAAAGCAGTAGGTGAAGGGAAGTATAGAATACAGACTGAATGAGACTCCTGGTTTGAGGTGTTGAGGGAGTGTGCAAAGTATCAGTAAGAAACAAGTGGGACCCCTTGTCTGCAGCAAAACCCCAAGGTACTGGGGTTTTGACAGAAAGAAGACCCTTGGCCAGAGCAGAGCCCTGGTAGGAGAGGAGTGGGGTGGGGAGAGGGGAGGAATAGAATTCTCAGAGCAGATCATAGTCTGGGTTAGGACAAGAAGCTAAACAAAACTTGTCTTCTCTTCAAAGTCTTGAAAATAGGTCTTAAATAAACTGTGTCACTGTACACCAAGAAAATTAGATAAATAATCATTCAAAGTCCAGTCAGGATAAGTAAACCTATTCCAGGTAGCTCACTTTATTTAAGGAACTAGCTACAGGTACTGAAGAGCTGACTCAGAGGTTAAGAAGAGCACTGGCTGCTCTTGCATAAGACCTGGATTCCATTCCCAGGATGCATTTGGCAGGTCACAACTATCTGTAACCACAGTTCCTGGGAATCCATCTCCATCTTCTGGCCTCTGTGGGTACTGCACACATGTGCTGCACATTTGTACATGCAGGCAAAACACTCATATACATAAAACCAAATAATTTTTAAAGGAACGAGTTACAGAAGTATTGGAAAGTCGGTGGTGGAAGCACACTCCTTTAATCCCAGCACTTGGGAGGCAGGGGCAGGTGGATTTCCATGAGTTCAAAGCCAACATGGTCTACAGAGTGAGTTCCAGGACAGCCAAGAATATAGAGAGTCTTGGGGGTGGGGGTGAAGGTATTGGAAGAGTTGAGAAGCCAAAGTATATTTAGTGAAGAAGCTGATACCTTAAGACTAGAAGAACACAGTCCCTGATTTGGTGAGGAAGTTTGGGGGAGATTGTGGTGCTACTAGAATCCAGGACAAGGCCATCTGGTAGAAACTAGAACCGAGATGAAACAAAGGAAAACCACTTAGATGGGGGCGGAACCAAAGAAAGACACAGCCACTGCTGTTGGCCGCAGCAGGAAGGAAGAATGGAGCAGCCTGGCTTTTCCTTTGCTGATGCACTTTAATGTCCCACCAAAGCTTTCTATTGGCTCAGCCTCTGTGGCACCCAGTCCACGTAGCATTTCAGTGGCACTCTACCCCCTGTATGGAGGAGGAGAACTAACTGGAGGCAATGGACCTGAAGACAAACCTGCATAGGATCCAAACAGCTGATGCTGTTCAGAGTTGTTTGTGATGCTCATGACTTCTAGAAGGCCAGTAGGAGCATCTCAGGAATTGGAGAGGAATTAGGAACGGCGCATCGAGGTTATACAGAATCATCTAAGAGGTGTGGAAGATAAAAGGTGATGAACGCAAGCCATGAAGGCACATGCCTGTAAATCACACGGCTAGGGAAGCTGAGGCAGGAGGATCACCAACTTGGAGTTCCAGAGCAAAACAGTATCGAGAAAAGGAATTAACAGATGGTAATAGGGAGAGTGACCAAGGGGTCTGGGCTTCTTGGGTAAAATGAGAGAACAGTAATACTCACGATGGCAAGCGGCTGGCAGAAAAGATTCTGGTTTCTATCATTGGTATGAAAAGAAGTCAAGACGTACACGCATGTCAGGGGAAGGGGCTAAGGATGAGACAGAAATCAGCAATGGAATAGGGATGAAAGGAAAGGGGAGAAGAGAAAGGGACGGTGGAAAGGTAACTAGGAAACTGTGGCTGACAACCATCTCAGGGTTGGGAATTCTGGCTGTTGTGCTTTATTTGTTTTGAGTTTCTCTGTTGTTGTTGTTCTTGTTGTTGTTGTTGTTGTTGTTGTTTTCTTAGGTCCCTGGGATGGTAGATATGTATGTTACTTTCCTAATGTTTTGTGTATTCTTCTGAATTCTGGAATCCCACCTGATAGTAGGGTATGAATTTGAGTATGTATGGGTAAGTGTTATGTATATGTGAGTATGTATGTGTGAACAGAACATTTTCCCCCAAACTCATGGCTGACTTCTCCTCTCATGGGTGATCTTTAAAGTGTTAACTGGCTTTTAAATACATAATGCTCTGTTATCAGTAATTTAAAGAAGAATCCTGTTTCATTCACATTAGTTGTTATCTGCTTGAGTAAACAAAACCAGAGAGTGACTCACCGTGGGAAAGTGAGAAGTGAGTCTGTGGGAAGGCGTTTCCTACAGTAACCTTAGAGGGCTGCAGTCTGCTCCGGGTCCAATTCGACAGCATCAAAACTTAGAAACATTCACAGCCTCGTCGTCCACCTCCCAGGAGTACTGCTTCTGCCTAGCCTTCTTCAGCCAGCTGCCACAGGTACATTCCTGGTACCAGGACATGTGTCCCCTGGGTTGACTTGGCTGGGTGGAGTGCGTTACTACAACAACCTGAAGTAATCTCACCGTCTCTGGAAAGTACCAAAAATCAGCCACAGGAAGCAGAATTCAGACATTTAGAATATTCAGGAAGGAACTACAGGCAAGGCCTAAAAATCAGAAACAGCACAGGGCTGAAAATTAGGGAAGCTTGGTCTTCTGTTGTTCACAAATAAATCAAACAATGGTACTTAAAAAATAAATATATTATGTTTTCATTAGCAAAATAGAGATTCGTTTTTTTAATCATCATAGTTCATGCAAGGACTTGACGTCTGATTTTTTTTTTCCCTCGGCATACCATGATATATCCTGTTCTTTATCAACCTACAGCACTGGGTTCATTACAACCTAATGTGCCGTAGCCTGCCACAACAAAGAAAGTCAACAATACAATGATTGTGAACACTAATGGCCATCTCCAGTCCAGGCTCACTTTATCACATCCTTGGCCACCCTTTTCAATGCAAGCTAATTTCCCTTCTTTGAATTGCTCCGTATTTCTCTAGACAGAGTTTTTTGTCCATCTCTAGCTGTCTCTAAACATTTTCTTCTAATAAAATATAAATACACAGAGCAGGTCCCCTGAAAACACCACTGCTCTTTATTTATTCTCTTTTAGCTTCTTTAACTACTCCTGATATGTTTAGTTAACATGTGCAAATTAAACATATTTGAGAACTACTATAAAAATCAATATTTTTGGATTTCAATTATGAATACCTTAACATGGTACTTGCTTCCTTTTCTATATGAACACTTTTAATGTCATCTCATTTGTCTGCTTTTGTTTATGTTTCCTGTGGCTTAAAGATTGTGTGTGTAGGGGGTAGGAACCTCTGAAAGCCAGAGGTCAACATCAAGTGTCTTCTTCAATCATCTCAGGGTCTCTTCTTGGGATCTGAAGTCTGGTGATTAGGCTAGGCTGGCCAGCAAGCCTCTTCTCTCTACTGAGCCATGCTGGAACTGCATGCCTGTACCACCATACCAAACTATTCCTGTGGCTTCTGGGAATCAAATGAGGCCTTTGTGCTTTCTTTACTGGCTGAGCCTTCTCCCCAGCTCAGTTTCTGGATCTCAACAACAGAAAAGCAAATCCTTGGCCAATGTCCTGAACTATTCCTTCTACATTTTCTTCTTGTAAGTTATAGTTTCTGGTCTTGTTTTTTTGCCTTCCACCCATTTCAAGTCGATTTTTATAACTGATTAATGTATTTTGTGATTTTTACTATCTCTTTGCTTGAATGTATTCTCAGGCAGTTGTTGTAGCTACTGTAGATAAGGTCGATTCCTTGATTTCTATTTAGCATTCAGCGACACTACCGATGTTTTGTATGCTGATTTTGTGTCCTGTAACTTTTCTGAATGAAATTATTAGCTCAAATCTCTTTAGCAGTCCTCTGGAATTTTTAAAATCATGCAATGTGCACACAAGGACAAAGTAACATCCTCCTTTTCAATTTGGATAAACTTCTTTTTTTCTGCTGCATGATTGCAATGTCTAGCACCAACCTACCATGCCATTTTAAATAAAAGTACTGAAAGTACATATCTGTTTTTTTATTGAAAATAATGTTTTCATACCATTTATTCTGATGACAGTTTCCCCTCCCCCAGCTCATCCCATATCCTTCTTATTATTTATTTACCAATGTTATTTACTAGGTGTGAGAAACGAACCATGAGCCACAACAAAACCCACTTGAGAATTTATTAGGGAAGGAAGAAAGATGGGCATGAGTAGGCCTACCAGAGAGAATGTGCAGAGAGAAAGGGAAAATGGGTGGAGTCTGCTTTTAAGGATCACCGTGTGCGTGTGTGTTGGGGCTTACATAGCTATACGCATGCACATAGATTACGTGACCATGCTGCCCTCGGATTAGGATTATGTAGGACATAAGGCCCTGGAGTGACTAAGCATTTTGCCTGACTGCTGACAGCACATGGAGTGGTCATATGACTTCAGAAGTGGCTAGGAGGGTGTGTGGAATAATAACACTTCCTACCCCCTCACCCACCCAACCCCAGTCAGGCATTTCTCTCTTTCTCTTTCTCTTTAAACAACAAACAGGCAAATAGATAAAAAGGAAGAAGAAAGAAAGAGAGGGGGACGGAGGGAGAAAGGGAGGGAGGGAGGGAGGGAGGGAGGGAGGGAGGGAGGGAGGGAGGAAAGAAGCAGAACGAGTATGAAAAACACATATACATTCACATACACAAAAACTTATAAAAACACAAAAATCAGAACCCAAAATATATAAACATAATATATGAGGTTTAAAAAAAAAAAAAAAAGTCCAAACAAAGTATTATGATAAAAAAAAAAAAAAAGATCATTGTTTTGTGTTGGCCGTCTACCGCTGAACACAGGGCCTGCCCTTAAGTCTGGTTTGTATACCCAGGGAATCTCCATTGGAGAAAACTAATTCTTCCTTTGCAAGCAGTTGACTTTTGGAGGAAGCTTCTGGATTAGGGATAGGTCTCATGTCCACTTTCCATCTCAGTTCTGGGACCCCATCTGGCTTGGATGTGCAGGCTATTTGCATGCTGCCTCAGCCTCTGTCAGTTCTTATGTGCATCATTCCTGCTTTGCTTAGAGGGCCTTGTTTCCTTGGTATCTCCCATCCCTGCTGGCTCTTTCTGCCTCCTCTTCCACAGTTCCCTGTGCCTTGAAGGGGAGGAGGGGTATGATGGAGACGTCTCATTTATAACAGAGTACCCCAAGGTCTCTCCTTCTCTGCACAGTGTCCAGTTGTGGGTCTCTGTGTTTGTTCCCCTCTCCTGCTGGAAGTAGCTACACTGATGATGGCTGAGTGAGACCCTGATCTGACTCCCAGCCTGGGGTGGCCACCGGGTTCCCAGGTAGAGAGTGTCTCTAGGCATAGGTGACTAACACAAAGAAATGGGAATGGGTTAGAAGTCAAGGCTGAGTGGGTCTACAGCAAAAGCAGGCATCTTTGTCTTGTTATAAAATTAAAAAGCTCTCAGCTTTTCCTCATCCAGGCCCCACTGACTTGTTATTCATGCCCTTTATTATGTTGTGGGATAGTCTTCCTATACAGAAGTTACTTAAAAGTGTATCATAAGATGTACCAAATTTTAACACATGCCTTTGAGGGCTGTTGAGATTTATCCTGTGGATTATCCTGTAGATTTTTTTCTTTCATTCTTTTGCTGTGGTCTATCAGATTTATTAATACACATATTTTGAGTTATTCTGGCAGCCCTAGAGATGAATCCTACTAGATCATGGTGAATAATCTTTTTAACATTCTGTGGCCTCTGTTTCTTACTATTTTGTTAAGGATTTTTGTCTTTAGGTTCATCGAGGACATTTGCTTTATGGTAGCTTTATCTTTGTTGTTGTTACTATTGGGAGATCCCAAAGAAAACCAGGACTGGGCTTACTCAGTACTTGTGGCTCCTCCCAGTACCTCTCACCCCATCCCCTACTCTAAATCTCTCCAATCCAGGGGTTGCATTTCCTTTCTCCCCCACGACTTCTGATTCCTATGTAATCCAGCCATTTCAGCCACGTGCTTTCTTGACCTCTTGGTCCTCAGCTCTTTTCCTGGTCTGCTTGCCCTCTCTTTTCTTCTCTCTTTCTTCTCTTCCTCCCCTACCCCACACCCCTCATGGCCTGGTTCGGTCTGCACTCTGCCATGTACTTCTGGTTGTTCTCTTCCTCATATCTACAATAAAAACCTTCTCCTCAACCATACCTTGGAGCAGTCATGTCCTCAGTTTCACTCAGCTGTTTAATTATCTGGATTTTTGTATCAGGATTCTGCTGGCTTTATGAGTAAGTCTGGGGAAATTCTCTCCATTTCAATTTTTCAGCTGTTGGATAGAGTTTTCTATAGGTATCTATTAGTTTTGTATGGCCTGGGGTGCCATTTAATAGCCATGCTTATTTTTTATTTTCAGTCTAGAAGATATGTCTATTGCCTAAAGTTAGGTGTCAAAGTCCCCTGATACTTTTTGTTTCTTATACTTGGTTGGGCATTTTTTTTGTTTACTGTTCTTTTGCTTGTATATTATGGTTTCTGAAGTTGTGTTTTGATGGTGTGTGTGTGTGTGTGTGTGTGTGTGTGTGTGTGTGTGTGTGTGTTGCTTTTTTTTTTTTGTTTTTGCTTTGGTTTGTTTGTTTGCCTGTTTGCTTCAGAGAGAGAGAGAGAATAGATGGAGTTGGCTGAGTTGGGAGGCGGGCAGGATCTGAGAAAAGTTGGGAAAGGGAACCAAGATCAGAATGTATTGTTTGAAAGGAATTTATTTTCTTTTTTTTTTTTTTTTTTAAAAAAAAAAGGCCTTTTCCCTTGTATTAGAGTCTACCTCTTCTTTTATTCCAATTAATTTTTGCTTTATTTACCTTGGTGCTCTGGATGCATACATGCCTAAAACTGTTATTTTCTGTCTGTCATTAGCGCCCTTTCTTTGCTTGACTTTTGGCTGAAAGTCTATTTTATATGACATCATTATCGCTCCTCCTGTCTTCTTTTGCACTCTGTTTCATGGACCTGAGTTCCCATTCCTCACTTCCAATCTGTTTGTGTCCAGAAGTGAGTGAGACCCTTCACAGTGACACACAGTGACATTCTAAAAATCCATCTAGTTATTCTATCTTTCATTTGGAGAATTAATATCTTTATATACATAAGGGAACTATTTTTCACTGCAGCACTAGTTTCTAGCTTTTTACAGCATTTTTCTTTCAATGTTACTCTCTCATGATTTTCCTTTTTCTTCAGAGGTATGTTTTGATTCTTGCCCTATTATTAGTGGTCTAGTCTAGATTTTTTTGTTTCGGGTGATGTTATCAAACCTGGGGGTCATAATCTGTGTCCCAAGTCAGGTCCATCCAGTAGTTCTCAGTAATCCAATAAAAAGAGACAAATTGATAGTGGAAGGAGAAAAAGGAGATTTATTTATGTGGCCATATTAGGAAGAAGGACAAAGGAATCCAGCAAACCCTTCAAGTTCCAGAGTCCTGAAGTGAGATCAAAGTTCAAACAGAGGGCCAAGGATATGTACATCTAGCAGTCCTGGCCAAGGGGTAGTGTTATCTACCATTGACCCCTCATTATCTGATTTCAGTCTCATCTTGAAGAGCATGAAACATCTTTCAGGGAGACAAGTTTCTCTGGCTGGTGCCCCTTTCTTCTGGGGATTCCTGGGGAAAGTCCCATATCTTTGGCATCCGTCTTTTCAATAGTCTGACAGCTAGACTGAGGCCAAAGTGTCTCTTTAGAACATCTTCATTTCTGCCAGACCAGTTACACTTCCCCTCTTTCAGATTTACCACCTCAGTCTTAAGGTGGAATGTAATTATGTCTGAAACAGATATGCAGGTGAGGCTAAACAAAACTCAGGTAGGGGATAAGGGTAAAATATGTTTAGTAAGGACCATTACTCATGAACTTCTTGACTTTTAGTTATGTTTGGAAGGGCTGGCATAAGCAACTCCATCTCACTGGTTTGAGACAGTTCTCACTATGAAGCCTAGCCTGGCCTCAAACTTACAATCCTCTTGTTTCACTGTCTCAAATGCTGGGGTTGTAGGCAAGGACTACCGTGCCTTCCATGACTTTACTTCAGTTCCAACCACTCCCCCTCTGGTCTCTGAGCAGTATGCACTGAAGACATTGCTGATTAAACATCTGGTGGTTTCCTCTTCATAATCCCACAATGTCAGGGAAAGAGTCATCCTAGTTGGTAGGATTTGATCCCACATTGGAGGGGTAAGTGACAGATGGCAAGGAATTAGTGCCAACAAACCCTTTAGAGCAGGTTTAAGCAACTTAGTCATAGAAAGAATGGCTCTTAGGTCAGTCTTGTCTGAAGTCTGTTCTGCTTGTCCTGTGGATAATGTCCTAGCAGCTCAAAGATGCCCAGATCATTTTGTCAGAAACTGCATTTCTGAATAATGCCGGCAGACAGTTTAGTCCCAAGGATTCACAGAATACAACTATCAAGTAATGTACAAGCAACAAGAGTAAAACTATTTTGGAGATTAACTAATCGTGTACCGATTAATGACTTTCTAACACTGTTCAGTCTTGAGAAGACTTACATAGTTCCAGAGGCATCTACCCAGAGACCTAGCAGCAATTAGCCTCATCACATAGAACTACATAGAAATGTCTTCTAAATGAAAAGTGAAACTCTTTGGTTGAATAGAAGAAACCAGAACAGCTGTTTTAAGGGTTTTTTTAATTAATTTTTATTGAATATTTGGGAATCTCATATCATGTGCCCTAATCACACTTACCTCTCAGTCTTCCCATGTCCACCTCACCTATCCTGTGATCTCCCCGACTCCTACCCCCTACACCCCCCACCAAAAAAGTCTGTTTTGTGTTGTCCATATAGTCACTAGATCATAGGCAAATTCCTACTGGCCATTCCCTCAAGTGAGGATGAATCTTTCTCTGCCTTGCATCCAGGCTAGAAGCCATCAATGAGGAGAGCCCTGCCATGGCTGGATTGGGATGAGACTAGCTTTCCAGAGCCCACTGACATTAACATGGCTTCAGGCTGCAGCCCCTGACCATAAGCATCTACATAGGCTTTAGTGGTAATGTAGGCTGCAGACATCAACATGGCCCTCGGCAGCATTGGGCCCACTGACCCACTCGTGGCCTTCAGTGGCTGTATAGGTCACCAGTCTCAACATGGTCTCAGGTGGCTACACCTGCCACTCTTACCAGGCTGTCTCCCACAGGTAGCAAAGCCCCAGGACATCACCAAGGCATCAGGCATTTTTCTTGTGTAGATGCTATTGTGTGGCTTCTTGTATCTTTTTATCCCTGGTGGAGTTAGCTTAGGCTCTTCAGCCTGATGCACCGTCAATGGGAAGCAGGGCATGTTCTGGCCTGTTGTGCCCATTGTTCAGGTTGGCTCTGGTTGACTGCAGGTCCTGTTGTATCTTTTAGGCACACTTGACTGCTGCAAAGGCATTGTGCTGAGCAATAGCACTTGCTATTTTGTAAAATATATAAAGTTTATACTCACAGCTATATATGTTTCTAATGAAGAACCAGCCTGCCTCCATCTTAGGCTTAAAAGCCATCTTAAAGACAAACTAGGCTCATTTCTGTTTATGATGAAACCTCTGTTTTTTCTAAGATTGAGCTATGCCCCTCCCCCCCACACCTGTAACCTTAACTACAAATGGTTCTGGAACTCCCTGTTCTAGGAACAGCCATCATGTCTTTTTTGTTTTTGTTTTTGTTTTCAACTTTATTTCAAAAAGTTAGTAACCATCTTGCAATCTCACCTTTGTTTCAAAAGGGTTGTTATGGCTACCTTGCTATGACTGACTACCTGTGGTTACAACCACCTTGCAATCATGTCTTTGTTTCAGGAGATCACTATGACTAACCTGTTATGCTTATGTTCTGCTCCTGTAACCCAGTCTATTTTTCTGACCAAATCCCCCATTTTGAACCCCCCTACCCTTGAGCTATAAAAAAACTTTTCATCCTCAAACCCAAGGCTGACCTCTCAAACCCCATCTTAGTTGGAGGCAGCCCATGTACATGAATAAAAAGGCTTGCTTTAATTAATTGATTTGGTCATGATGGTTTGGGTCAGTGGTCTTCTCCCATCCTTGGGATGAACACTAATCAGGGCTTAAAGGTACTAAAATCAATTCAAAATAGTTGCTTACAAAGTAGCCATTTAAAGACAAATGTGAACTTGTCCTTAAATGAAGCTCTTCCCTTTTCTATCTCCTAATCCACCTATGTACCCTTCCTTCCTCTCTCGGATTTGTGGAAAACAACCTGCTCAGCCTGTATAATGTTACTTGTGTGTATGTTTTCAGGGTTGATGACCATTTGGTGCTGGATAACCAACCGGTGTGCTCTTCCCTTGGGAAGACTTTCTCCCGCTCTCAACATTCCTTAGTTGCCTGTAGTTTGTTGTGTAGGGTTGGCTTTTAAAAGAACGTGGCGATGAAATTGTCAGTTATGTAACACACCATATGGGAACAGCTTATCCATTAATATGAACATTGAACTTAATAATCCGATGTACATAAACTCTAAATCTAAATCTAGCTTTCTTATGAATGATATAGTTTCATTATAACAGAGTACAGTATAATTTATAAACACAGAAATAAGGGGATTTTGTTTTGGTTTGGTTTTGAAGAAAAAGATGTCTTATCAGGCATCCTTAGTTTGCCTTAGAGCACTGATATGCAAAGTAAACAATCCTCTGCCAGACTCACCCATTGACTCAGCTATCACCATTATTGACTTGCAAATTAAACTTTCTTCACCTGGTGCTTTAACTTGGAGACTTCCTTCCTTTAGCATGTTAATAGAGATGCAAGATTACGATAGACCAAAAAAAAAAAAAAAACAAAGTCTGTTGGAACCAGAGCAAATCTCTGCTTCAGTGACCTTCTCCCTACAGAAAAAAGAACTCATCTAAGCATGTTTTTGAGGTTCTGTTTTGTTTTATTTTATCTATTTTCCCAGTGAAAAGTCCCAGAACCACTTTCTCATTTTGAAAATAGGGACTGTGTGTAGGTTCTGCTCCAGTTTCCAAAGCCCGAACTGAAATACATCTGCTCTACCAACTGCTCTCTTCCAATTTGTCACAGGACCTCCAGGCACCAAATATGTCTGCCCCACCCCCAACACACCTTTTCCTACTAAATGGTCCTCAAGTTTCCTGTTTTCAAATTTCCATATCAGCATCCAGGGAAATAGAGCCATGGCAACATATATAAATAGTGAAATGTTACTATTTACAACACAGTGTATTATCACTTAGCAACTATTTCAGAGCTAAAGATCATTTCAGCATTGTCAATGTTCTTACATTCTAAACAGACCAAGACAAAAGATGTATGTATATATACAGGTCAACTATGAAACTAATCTTTTAATTTTACATTTTAAGTTTGTATAGCAAAAGCAATTCAGATATTTTTGAGCACTTAATAAAAAAAAAAGTTTACCTATCTTCAGGTTTTCTCTTCTAAATCCTCTAACCAGATATTTTCTCAGCCTAAGTTTCCATAACTAATATTTGAAAGCAGCATCCTCAAATGTTTTCTATTCTTTTCCTTTATTTCATTTGTTGTTGTTGTTGGTTTGGTTTGGTTTGGTTTGGTTTGGTTTGGTTTGGTTTGGTTTTTTTTTCCCTGGTTTTCATGACAGGGTTTCTCTGTGTATCCCTTGCTGCCCCGGAACTCTTTCTACTGTAGACTACACTGGACTCAAACTCAGAGATCCTCCTGCCTCAGCCTCTTGAGTATTGGGATTAAAGGCATCACCCAGCATACCCTCAAATCTTTTTAAGACATAAGCTTAAAATTAACATTTCAATTAGTTTTAGATAACCCTGCTAGAAATTAAGCAGAACCAGTTTCTTTTTCTTAATTTTTTTTTTAATCCTTGGATTTTAACTTAAAAAAAAAATGCTAACAAACGTTTGCTCTTATAGAATTCCAATTACCCCAAACATTCATTCACACAAAACACTCACTTTTTTAAAGGTATGTCAACCATAATCAACAATTCACAATGAGTTTAGAACAAAATGCAAAACTGAAGTGGTCATGTCCTAGAATGCTGTGGAATAATCCTCTTGTACACTGTAAAGATTTGTTACTCGAATTGGTTAATGAAATGCTGATTGGCCAGTGACCAAACTAAGAATGATGGAAGGAGAAGGGAGGAATCAGGAGCCACCAGTCAGATGCAGAGGGAGCAGGAGATGAACTTGCATGCTAATAAAGGTACTGCCACATGGCAGAGTGTAAATAAGGAATATGGGTTAACTTAAAATGTAAGAGCTAGTTAGTAATAAGCTTGAGCTATTGGCCAAGCATTTATAATTTTTATTTTATTTTATTTTATTTTTTCGGTTTTTCGAGACAGGATTTCCCTGTGTAGCTTTGCGCCTTTTCCTGGAGCTCACTTGGTAGCCCATGCTGGCCTTGAACTCACAGAGATCTGCCTGGCTCTGCCTCCCAAGTGCTGGGATTAAAGGCACCACCACCCGGCTGCATTTATAATTTATATTAAGCCTCTGAGTTAATTATTTGGGAACAGGCATGTGGGAGAGAAACATCTGACTACATATGGTGCCCAAACATTTGGCCAAAATTTCCACGAAGAACCTGACAAAAGCTTAAAAAGGGAGTCTAGACATACAAGACTCGAATCAAGCATGGCTTCTTGGAAGCTGTATTTTCTCTGGTGGGCTCCATTTGATGGCAGCAAATAGAGGCAAGGCTCCTTTAATAGAAGGCTTCCTGGTTCAGTGCTGGTGAACAAAATCAGGTAGCTTTTTTAAGAGACCCTGCTGCCAAACACATGGTGTTTATGAGATACAGGTGACACATTGCTTGATGGTGTAAACTCAGAAACTTCCCAGAGTTGGAGTGGTAAACATAGCTTTCAGAACAGGCAGTAAATGTGCCTCTGCCATGAGACTAAACTCTCAGGGAACCGAGGGGGTGGAGCCAGCACCAGCACACCGTGATCTAAGCTACACAGCTATTTAAATTTTTGCTCATACAGGCAGAAAAGGATTATAGATACACAGTAAAGACAAACTCAGATGAAAAAAACAAACAAACACCTCTAAATGGGTTACAATGTGTTTAAAAATATACATAGGCTTGGGAGAGAAAAGAAAAAGGGAATAGACAGTCATAAAAAAAAGAAAAATACAGTTTTAAAATAATAAGATAAAGTTCTTAAAGGGGAAATAAAATAATATAAAAGAGAAAAGCCACATAAAGATAAAATACACACAAACACTAAGAGTCTGGATACTATATGTTATTGTGTTGTCTTTGATTTTTTTTTTTTCTACTGCAGAGGAAAGAGCAAGAGCTGCTGAGACCTTTGATTATAAATGCTGCTAGATTAAACCAACCTATATATTTTGAAAACATCTTGACTTCAAAATTTAAGTCAAAAGATATGTTACTTTAGGGAAAAGTTTCTGCTTTTATTTCCACGGGAAATGAGAGGCTCTAGATTCATTCTGGGTTAAGAAAAATCAGGTTTGATTGAGGAAGACTCCCTGAAAAAACATGGATGGGAAAAGATGATCCAATGTTTCAGAGTGTCTCTGCTGCAGTTTCCTCTGAGATCTGCATCCAGAACAGCTTCATAGACTTCAAGGTCTCTTTTGTGTATTTTTCATCATTATATGGCTTATATATTTTTTACTCTATTCCTTAAGGACTTTCTCTACCCTTTTTCTTTTCTCTCCCAAGCCTACATATATTTTTAACATACTGTAACCCATTTAGAGGGTTGTTTTTTTTTTTCAAATCTGTCTTTACTGCATATCTCTGTCTTGATGGAGTTGAAGACCAGGTAGTTATGATAAAAGGTAAATTAGACTCATCAAGGTAGGATAAATAATTGAGTATTTTCTCTAAACTTGCCAAATACAAATAGATGGGATATTGTAACTGTAATTCTTGATAACTCTTTTGTTGTATATAATCTTACTATGTTGAAATTAAAACCTTCCTTTTTAATTAGACAAAAGGGGGGAAATGCTGTAGAATAATCCTCTTGTGCATTGTAAAGATTTGTCACTCAGATTAGTTTAATAAAGTGCTGATTGGCCAGAAGCTAGGTAGGAAGTTTAAGTGGGCACTCAAACTAAGAATGATGGGAAGGAGAAGAGAGGAGTCAGGAGTCACCAGCCAAAGGCAGAGGGAGCAGGAGATGAATTTGCCATGCCAATAAAGGTATCACCACATGGCAGAGCATAAATAAGAAACATGGGTTAACTTAAAATATAAGAGCTAGTTAGTAATAAGCCTGAGCTATTGGCCAACCATTTATAATTTATATTAAGCCTTCAAGTCAATTACTTTGGAAGTGGCTGCCAGGTATTTTGGAACAGGCGGGCAGGAGAGAAACATTAGACTACAATAGAGGAAACATTAAGTCCTAAAATTGATGCTGCAGAGACTTTATTAATAGATTTTTCTTACGAGTCGTTAAGTCACACAAAACAGAATTTAGCTAAAGGAAAACTGCCTCTAAAATACCCCAAAGATAACTAGTCTACTCACCAAGCCTGTTAGAGATAAGCAGAAATTTAGGATGCTATGGTGCTAACATTTGTTCACAATGATTGACCTCCTATTAGGCTCCATTCCATAACAAACAGAGACAACTCTGACTTTCAACCAGCAATTAGGCCAATCTGCACAGCATACCAAAGAACATGCCTCTACGGGGCAGATCAAGGGGACAGTGTTAGTTATTTTGCAGCGCTCTTACCCCGCGAGGAATATTGGTGAAATTATTAAGGCCACTCCACGTAGTTAAAAGGGAGGTTTATTTTGTGGGGTAACTTACAAATGAAGGGATAGGTTGTAGGGTCTGGCAAAGGTATGGCGCAGTCTGGCGGTGTTCTCTGGAGAACTCTGCTCAGTCTACCTCCTGCTTCCAGCGTCCCTGAACCAAGAGAGGAACACGTCCCAAACATGACAAATCCACAGAAGAGCTGTTTATTAATATAGGATAGGAAGAAACAGATGTGACAGGCCTGTGTGAAACACACACATGGTTAAGGGGACAAGAGAGAAGAGGAGAGACCTGTGCAAAATGGCACCGGCTTTTTAAAGACTGGGCTGCGCATGCGTACAAGACCGCATGTGGCTACTCCACGCATGCGCATAGATTACACGGCCACGCCATATAAAGCCACGGAGTCTAGCCACGCGTGATATTTGACCCAGAAATGGCTATTTTGAACTGGAAATAACTAGGCGGTCCTCCGGGCAAGACAAACCATGTGGACATGTGATTTCCTATCATTCCTGACTTATTTTCTCTTAAAAAAAAAAAAAAGAAGAAGAAAGAAAGAAAGAAAAAAAAATGTGGATGAGTGGGTATGCGGCGCCGTTTCTCTCAAAGACTGCTTCAGGCTGAATAGTGGACGTCAATTGGTTCTTGGGGGGAAATGGGGAAGCTGGTTCCTGAAATCCTGGGATGAAGTCCTGCAGCTGTGTCCATCCTTCATGGTGTGGCTGGTCTTGGGATGAAGTTCTGTCATGCCTTGTCCTGCAGCTGTCCGTCCTTCATGGTGTGGCTGGGAACCTTCTGTCTGACAAGATACTGGTGACATAAAAGCTTAGAGAAAAGACTCATTTTATTTTTGGAGTTGACACTTATCTGAGGTAGATCTGGCCTGTCCAGATGGAGACATGTTAAAAAGGTGGCTGTGATGTTTTAGCACTCTCCTTAATTTTTATCTGAGACAAGCCTTATTTAAGGTAGTTTATTTAAGGCACCTGTTTGTTTTGTTAGTTTAGCATTTAGGAAACACAGGTGATCAGTTGCCAAAATAACTAACAGATAGAACAGGGTCACAAGGAAAGTCCTGGTCTGCCATTAAATTCCCTGTGCCAGGTGGGCAAGATGAACCTGGGCAATTATTTGAAAAGAACAACATTGGGGTACTTAAATAATTCTGGCAATAAATTCTGTGTAAATCTCCAGTCTGCCCAAGTAGACAGAATCACAGTCTCTTGTCTCTTTTTAAATTGTTCAAAGTATAACCTGGGGCTGTGAGCTAAAAGAGATTTAAGGATGACAGCATATGTGGAATGGATAAGCCTAAAGTGTAAATAAGTTAGTAAAGCCCTCTATTCCCAGCAGGCTTCTCTGTGAGCAGTAGCCAGAACTGGACACATGCGGTATGAAAGAGCCTATTCCTTTATTAATCTCTAAGTGGATGCAATGAGTTTTCACTGGGAGGGCATATTAATTCTTGAACAGGCAATTTTCTCATCTTAGCCCAGGATCAGAGATCGGATTCTACCCTGTTACTGTCTTAGAAATCACCACAAGTTATAGAAGACTAGTCAGCTGTAGTTCTCCCTAGCAGGTACCAAACTAGCAAACACAATATTTTCATGGGTACCTAAATCATAACCAATCTCAACACCCTGATTTCTCTATTTCAAGTGGTTCAGCAGAGCCTCAATGGCTCAAAAGAGCCCCAGACCTTTCCTGTCACATGATAGATACCCCAACTAGTTCAACAGAACTCCAAATTTTCTTAGGAGAGCTTCTAAATTGACAAGGCCTGTCCTACAAAAGGCATTATTATTATATTATGGATCTAGCACTTCAAGATAATTATTACTTTAGAAAGCCAAGCCTTGTTCCCTCCTAGAACTGACTGGGCACAGCAGAAACAATGCAAACCGAAGACATAGGAGACCTAACTATATCTCCCTGGAGCTTCTGGTTTGCAGGAAAGGCAGAGCTATATCTGTTGCCCTATCTCTGTAGTCCTTGACTTTGAGTTATGGTCATGTGTCAAACTCATTGGAGAGCTCTCTACTCCCCAACCACGGTTGCTATGTTTTTCTATTTTACAATAATAACTGACACTGTTCAACAGAAAGACACAGAGCCAGTCACCAAATGGCTGCTGCTCCAAATGGTTCAAAAGAACCTCACATTGCTCACGAGAGTCCAAAAGCAAGCATCAAGGCAAAGCATGTCAGGGAGAGACTTCCTGAGGGGGAGATTTTTGAGTTCAAACTCATTTTTTTTTTTTTTTAAATTCAGCAAATAGAGGTAAAATGCAGCTGAATCTGCTATGGTGGGACAAGGACCGTGTCCCTGGAGTAAAATGACTCTGGCAGCTGCTGGAAGTTTCCATCTTTCCTCTCCACCCTGGGTCAGCTCACAGAGTGGCAGGCACCATCAAAATGTGTCTGAATCCCTCTGCGGTTGCCATTTTGTTGTCGATTACAATTAGAAGGAAGCTAGTTTTTAAAATCTTGACTATAAGATGCTAAGCTGAAATGATAGCTCCTTAACAGGGTAAAGACAGGAAGAGAAACAAAAAGGAAATATAGAAAACTACAATAAAATGAGATCTACAGTGCAGTTCGTTCCTCCGAGCAATGTGAACTCCTGTGTCTAATTGTACACGTTTTGTATCACCTAAGTGTTAACACACTCATGTCATCATTGCTTTTTAATTTTTTTCATTACTGAAGCCATGGCTTACACATTGTGCCACATGTAAGGTATTAATATATTTAAGCTTTTTCTGCACAGTTATTCTGACCAGTGAGTTTCATACCTTTTGATGTTTATTTTTTACTCACTAGTAGGTTTTTCTTCCAAATTAAAGAACCTCATTTAGCATTTGTTATCAGACAAAGTCTAGAAGTGATACATTGTCTCAGTTATTCTTTAGGAATTTTATCTTGCTTCCATTTGTAAAGGAAAGCATTTCCAAGTATAATGTTCCTAACTGGAAGAGGTTTCATTTGTTTGTTTGTTTGTTTGTTTTGTTTTGTTTTTATTGTTTTGATCTGTTCCCTTCAATACTATAAACACACTGTCAGACTCTCCCCTGGCCTTCCAGGTTTCACTGAGAGGTTTGGTGCCGGTAACAGGGAGAGAGTATTTTCTCCTGCTCAGCTGAGGATCTTTTCTTGGTCTTTCAGAAATTAGTTGTGAGGTAGTTTGGCTTAGTCTCCATTCAGTAGAATCTGACTTGTGACCTTGTCCTTTCATCTTATGTATGAATATCTGTGGTCTCCTCCAGGTTCGGGGAGTTCTCTGATGTAACCTTTGTAAACAGTTTTTCTACCACTGTAGTATCAGCATCACCTGAATAGATGTTTTGAAGTTATCCCAAAGCTCACTTAAGCTGCTTCTTTTGTCTTCACTCTTTTCTCTTTTTTCTTCTCTGTGTATTTTCCCAACAGACTGCCACTGTTGGGTCTGGTCTGTTCTTGATGCCTTCCATCCCAGTTTTCATGTTGCTGGTAATTCTTTCTAGCTCAAGTATTTCTGCTTTAGATATAGTTAGTTTGTTCTCTCTATTTTACTGATAAAATACTAAATTATTTTTTTTTTGGAGTTGTCTTGAACCTCATTGAGTTTTCTAAAGACAACGCTTTTGACTTCTCTGTTCAAGAGTTTACATATATTAGTTGCTATGTGATCAGTCACTGTGGTGTCTTATCTTAGGTGAGACCAAGTGTCTTAGAAGTTTTAAACAGCTGCTGAGGAGTAATGATGGCTTTAAATCAAAGGAAATGCTACTTAAATGTTCTAGTCTTCATAATCCAGCTTTGTGTGTACCCATTCTCCCAGAAGTTCTGAACAAGCGTGTTGTTGTATCTGACCTTTGGTCACTGTCACTGTTTGAGCACTAGGTGACACTCTAGGTTCAAGGTTTGCTGCTAGTCCATGACTGGTGTATAATCATGACTTCACCTCTCAAGTTACACATTCTGTTTTTTTTTCCTCAGTTCTGCAGCTGACGTGTTATTCAGAATGGTCTGAGAAGATGCTGGGAGAAGATAATGCAGCTCAATAAGATACTGTCTGAGTCTTGAGTGGGCCTGGATGCTTCATCCACAGCCAAACAGCCTGTGGCGAGGCGCTGAGTCTCTGCCCAGCACTTTGCTTTACTGTGGAAGGTCTAGCCCTGAGCTCCAAAATAACAACTTGGCAACTATTTCTTTCTTCTCTCGGGGGACAATGATTTCCTCAGTGTCATATTGCTTAGGGTTGGGAGCATGATGGGGTGGACAGTCATATGACTAATAATACAATGTTTTGCTGCTTCTAGTACTCACAACTCACTGAGTCCAATGTAGAAATGATGCAAGACTAAGACACTTTGCTACTATGGACTACCAGCTGCTAAAATGAACCAGTGGCCCAAAACCTGTTATGAGTGATGCTGACTATAACACATTTGTTCAACTGTGGCCATTGTAGTTGGCACTGAGGGTAGAGTGGGCAGAGGCTCCCGCCTTGTGCACTGACCTGAGTACTGAGACTATAATAGGATTTGCTTGGTGTTGGTTTTCATTGGCTCAGCAGAGGTCTAAGACAAAGTTTTGTATTTCCTTCCCTTCCCTGAGCATGAGGAAGGAGTTATGGAAGAACTCCTTTGATTGCTATGCTAACACAGGCTTGATCTATATGTTCTTACCTAGTGACAGATGCCACAGGCTCTGCCTGCATTGAGGTAAACCTGGTACCAGAACTCAAGTCTAAAGCCTAACTCCTCTTCTTCCCCAAGTTGGGAGGCATCTTTCTCTGTGCTGTGTTTCTTTGAATTGGAGGAAGGATGAGACAGAAAATTCTTTTGTTTCTATCTCTTCTTCAATGTATGTTTTCTTGTATTATACTAGAATCAAGTACTGTGACAGCTCTTCTCTTTTCCTAAGCCCACACTAAGGGTGGTTGATATTTGCCCAGCCAGTCAAATTATTCTTCTGGAGGTTTTTATTCCACTGGTACCTTGCTCCATCCAGTCTTCATTCTAAACACTCTTCCTGAGTGGTCTCTACTGCCTACCACTTCTGCATTTTAACAAACAGACTAAAAACTTTGTCCTGCCTCCTGAATCTAGACCATTAGCTATTCACTATAGACTTCCACTAATTCATTAAATTCACTGTGCTCCAAACAGGACTTCCTTTCTTCTCCAACCTAAAGCTTCAGAAATCCTCACAGCATGATATTTTCATTTTAGACATATCAATAACCACACAGAAAACACTCGTTGAAAGCACATGCTGTATACTATGGTTTAGGTGAGGTTTTCCTCCCAGGGCTTGTGTGTTGGAAGCTCTGTCTCAGTGTGGCAGTGCAAAGAGACAATGTGACAGATGTGGAGTATGGAGAGAAAAGGAAGACCTGAATGAGTGAAGTCCTGAGTGTGCTGTTGGCATGGGTCTGGCCACATCAAGAATACCCATCCCCCCTTCCCCACCCTCACAATGCTTTTTTCCAGGTAAGTCTCAGAAGGATGGAAAAGCCTTTCTGAGGGGTTCAAGTGTGAATGTTGACAGTATGTGCAGAAAATGTCACTGTAGAGGCACCCCCCCCATGAATATTTACTGTCTAAATACAGTCCTTTACCCAGACTGCTCCCACTGAGATTAGCTAAACCTATCTCCTCCTTTTCCTAGATACCTCAATCCTGGACATTCTAACATTTCCACAACATACTTTTGGGTGTGCTACTTGGTACTGAATGATATATTCAGCTAAGTTGTTTCTGAGGTGAGTAAGACCCTCTAGGAAAGACCCACAATGCCTATCTGCCATGACTCACAATCTTGTCATGGCTTATCTAAGGCTCTGTGCCTGATATTCCATCATCCGTGAAGCCAGTCTGGCCTGTTTAGCTCCTTATCTCCTACTTCATTCCTACACTCCTCTGCAAGGCCCAGATGAAGCATTCTTAAGGATTCCTTCCGTTTTTAAGCCAGAATTCCTTGGCTGGACTTACTCACAGGCTGTGTTCTGGTTCTCAGTACATTTGTAGGACTGTGATCTGCACAGGTTAACCTGATTCTACTGAATACTTAGGATTATGCCTACTGTCGTACTTTGACACCATGTTAAAAGATAATGAGGATCTATTCTTGACTCCAAGGAAATGCCAGCCCTTTTAGAAAACCAATAACATACAAATCACACATCTGACTACAGGACAGAGGTCCTGTATACACTAATAAGGTTTCTGAGGGCAGAGGTTGAAGGTTGTCCATTCTTCCATCTTGGCTTCTACAAAATACTTCAATATACAGAGCTGAAATAGGGTAAGCATTTGACCAATGAATAATTGTTCCCACTTATAAAGTCCAAGTGCTCTGAGTTATGCTATTAAAGTGTAACAGAACAAAACATGTAAACAAAAATACTCTTAAATTATATCCCAGTAGTGTGGTGCCTAGGGTAAGAATCCCAGGGTCAAGGCTGCCTCTGAGATGGATTGTGGTGGTGTTGTGTTCCCCGAAATATTGTACACACTAATAAACTTATCTTGGGTCAGAGAACAGGACGGCCACAATATTAAACATAGAGGATAGGCAGTGGTAGCACATGCTTTTAATCCTAGCATTCCAGAGGCAGAGATTTTGCCTGAATCTCTTATGTGTTCAAGGATATATCCAAGCATGGTGACTCATGCCTTTAATCCCAGGGAGTGATGGCAGGAAGCAAAAAGATGTATAAGGCATGAAGACCAGAAACTAGAAGCATTTGACTGGTTAAGCATTCAAACTTTTGAGCAGCAGTTCAGCTGAGAGCCATTGGGATGAGGACACAAAAGTTTCCAGTCTGAGGAAATAGGATCAGCCGAGGAACTGGCAAGGTGGGGTAGCTGTGGCTTATTCTGTCTCTCTGATCTTCCAGCATTCACCCCAATAACTGGCCTTAGGTTTGATTTTATTAATAAGACTCTTTAAGATTCCTGCTACACTGGGTGAATCATCCTAGCTCTCTGGGCAGCTGTACCTGCCTCAGTAGCTTATCTCTACACATATTATAGATCCTCCGATTCAACTGGGCACTGGGACCTTTGCGAATTCCCTGTGTAGCCAGCTGGTGAACACACCCACACCCAGAAGCCTCACTTTCCTTCAGCACAACTCAGACAAATTTAGAAATCCTTCCCAGTGAGATAAAAACCTTTCCTTTTTCTAAAATATCGAGCCACTTGCCCTAGGTTTGACTCCTCATACCAGAAAACAAATAAATGTTTCTTCCAAAGAATTGTAACACAAATCTCAAAAGGTCTTATTAATAAAAACAAACCTGGAGCCAGGTGTTGGGGTGAACACTGAAAGATCAGAGAGACATAACAGGCCATAGCTAACCTCACCTCGCCAACTTCTCAGCCAATCGATCCTGTTTTCTCAAACTGGAAGCCTCTGAGTCCTCATCCAAATGGATCTCAGCTGAACTGTTGCTGAAAGCCTAAAAGGTTCTAGTTCCTGGTCCTCGTGCCTTGTATACCTTTTTGCTTCCTGCCATCACTTCCTGGGATTAAAAGTATATGTCACCATGCCTGGCTGTTTCCAGTGTGGCTTTGAACTCACAGAGATCCAGACGGATCTCTGCCTCCAGAATGCTAGGATTTAAGGTGTGTGTGCCACCATTTTTTGGTCTCTATGTCTATCTAGTGGCTGTTCTGTTCTCTGACCTCAAATAAGTTTATTACAGTGCACAATATATCAAGGAAGACAATAACACCACAAAGAATAGGTATTTTAAGGTTAAATTTTACTAAATCTTTATTGGAGTCACCTAAACAAATATAGTCAACATCACAATTATCCTTGGCTTTCTAGTTTTCTCATTGCTCTGGCTAGTCTTCACTTAGCCTGCTCAGTTAGTTACATCTGCTTTATAATAGCTCAATTACCCAGAAGAGAAGTTTATGCATCACCTGATTAGCACAAATGAGAAAAGTATAATATGACCTCATTCTCTAGTTCAGATATATCTTAGTAATGCAGCCTTACTGCTATACAGAATTTTTATTCCAGTCACAGCTTACTGCTGATTTGTGTTGTGTTATGACCGACCACATTTTTCATATAAGACACCTCCAAGTTCTGTCTCCCTATATGGAGACACAGTATAATAAATCCCTGGACCCAAGGGCAAGGCTTTTCCATTTTTAGCTATTAAGTTTAATTTTGATACATTCAGCTTGAAGTCCAACAGGTATCTAAATTCTAACTCTATAATTACATGACTTCAATGTTACCCCAAGTTTAAATTTATCCATTTCACAATTTAAAATCTGTAATTTACTGAGTATTCCTTAGGAGCACATGCTGAAAACTGGGATTCAACAGTGTCAAAGCCTCTGCTAACACAGAGTTCACACCGGTAGGGGAAGGAGTGGGAGAGGGGCATTGCAGTGGCCAGTTCAGAAAACACCTCTTTTTTCACCTTCCTGGTGCTCTGGGGCCACAATGCACACCTGCAGGATGTTAGGTCTTAGATAAGAGTTACCCAGCAGTTGAAGAACATCTAGTATCTGTTCTCCCATCCAACTGAACTTATTTGTCACAGGAATGCACCCTGAGAACCTGGCATGACGGTTCTGTTGCAATTCCTTGGTTTTAGTCCAAGTCATCACTCAGGTTCTCTGAGATGAACTTTCATAATCCCCTTGGGAATATAAGTGGCCTGACCCACTTTGCCAGTCTGAGGTGTAAACACATTCACATCTACTTTATTTTCCTAACTTATCTCTCTAATTCCAACTGAATGTTTGGAACTTGCTGTGTTCCAATGGCATGCAGCGAAAGTCTGCCTTGTCTAAAGTTAAAAAAAATAAAATAATAATCTTGCAATCCATCCTTTCCTTAGACTATCAGTTTCCTCTGATTACATAACTACACAAATCACTTGTAATTTTTCTGCTAAGAGTAAAAGACATTCTAATATCAGCATTCCATAGCTAACGATATATGAAGAAAAAGGAATGTTTTTTCAAGTATACCATTTCCACAAAACAAGATGAGATGATCACTTCTTCAGCAAAGAAAAAATGCAAAGGCAGTAATCATTTCTAGGATTGCATTTCAAAAAAATCTCTGATGTACGTGTGTAATAAGCATGAAGAAGGCGAGAAGGAAGGACCTGAGGCTCCAATCGTCACTCCCTCCGGCAGAGGCAAAGCTGCTTTTTTCTCCTTCTTGATGCTTTCCATTTTCTTTCTGTTTTAACTTCACTTTCCACAAATCAAGTTAAAACTAAGAAGAATGACATTTCACTGAATTGGGGTTGGGGGGGGTGGTATACAGAAGCTGGGTTAGAAGAAACTGAGCTGACCAGAAACAAAAATATTTTGAATGTTTACTCTTACAAACTAGCTCTGACATCTCACCTCTGGCACTGGCAGCTGACCCCTGAGCCAGAGAGCCACAGGCAGCTTGCTGGGGAATTCTAGTGACAAACCAACCTCCCAACTGCCGTTGGCAAAGTACCCTCCCACACTCCTCTCCTTTGCCTCCATCCTGCCAGCCTGGTCCTGCAGGTACTCAGGAGTTGGCACTTCATGAAACCATCCCTCCTACCAAAATCATCCTTTTGTCAATGATTTAGAGCCCAAGAATCCCTTTTCTGACCACAGAATAACTCAAGGCATCATACTTTGTTTGGTCTGTTACTAAACTCTGAATTAATAATAATAATAACAATAATATTCAGGTTGCTTATAGAATAGAATTGGATATATGTCTCAGCAAGGAATATGATTAATTAGACTTCAAGTTATTCCACTGTGGTTTTATATCATCTAGCCAACAGTATTTTTAAAAAAAAGGACAGCATGTTACTAAATTAGACACAGCGGCACCCCTATGTCAGCTGAGCAAATGACTTGAATCAATGTTTAGTGTGTGGGTGCATGTGTGCGTGTGTTAGTTATATACAATGCGTGTATTAGCACTCTGTCACCATCCCAAATGCCTGAAATGAATAAACTTATAAGGAAAAAGTTTTATTTGGCTCACAGGTGTAGAGGGTTCAGTCCATAGTTGATTTGATTTCCCTTGCTTTGGGGCGTATGTAGTAAGGCAGTATGTCATGGAATGAGCATATGATAGAACAAAACTGCTTACTCCGTGGTCAGGAAGTGAATGAGAGGGAGAAGAATAGACTGGAATCTCATTATCCCCTTCAAAAGTGTAACCTTATTAATCTAAAGACCTCTCAATAGGCCCTACCTCTTAAAGGGCCACAAGCTAAGGTCCAAGCATATGGTCCTCTTGTGAATACCTACTAAAACCAAGCAGTGCTCTATGAAACCAAAGAGCAATCTCTTCAGAGGAAGTGAACTTTGACCAGCAATTTCTTCAGACACTGGTAGAAAGTACAAAAGCTTATGGTGCACGTAAGAGTGTTAATAACAGTAGTAATAATAGTAGTGTTCATACATACATAATAAACTTTACATACATAATATGTCTTATTTTACTTTATATGTACAACAATTATGTAAAAGATTATTGTCACAATTTCATAAAGTAAGGAATTTCAACTTTACCTAGTCCTTTAAGAGACCATGCCTTATCTTGGGTGTTCTGCTTGTGGGACTAGAAAGATGGAACTTTAGAGCCAGAAAATTTTATTAATAGAGTATCAAAGCCCTTTCTTCCACATACCTCGCCCCTGTGTGATTACCATCCCCTTCCTGCCACATACTTTGTATCAGCAGATTCAATCAAGTGATTTCATATAGCTCTCAGCAATGAGGTGAAGAGGCATTCATTAAACATTCTGTTATCTTCATTTATCAACAACACCCACTCTATTTCATTTGCAGAGCTTTCCATTGGAACATGATTTCTTTGTTTTAAATTTTCCTGTAAAGAGATACTACTTCAAACACATTGGCAAAATGGCCTTCCTAGAAGAAGCTTTTATAGGGGGGCAAATTTATATTAAACAAAGACAATCCTATCTGGTAAGAAAAGCCACAGCAGGGTACGAGACTTTGGTCTCCAGGTACCAAGGACAGGATAACTCTGAACATGTCTCCACAAGTCAAAAACAGTAGAGAACACTCCCTCGTCAAGCCCTTTCCTGAATTAGCAGCTCTCATGAGAAGTTGGCCTGCAATCTTTAGTTATTGTTTGTGTTTCTGCATATGAATTTACATTAAATGGTACCCTGTCAATGTATTGAGTTTGTTTATTATCTAACAAGAAAGTGTACATGGCATGAACAAGAGAATTAAGGGGTGTTCCCATGAGCTAGGTGCTTTATGTGTGTGTGTGTGTGGGGGGGTGTATATGAGTAGAAGGAAGCCAGGGGAAAATCTTTTCAAGAAGTGTTCCTTTCTTGAGTCACATTTCCCCCAGAACTTGGTTTCTGTCTCTGTCTCCTTATAAGGGATTAACTTGAAAGTCTTTGTTTCTCAGTAAGTATAAGTCATTGTCTGAAGCATGGGAAACCTGAAGCTTGGACAAGCAGGTTGCTTCTTCTTGCTCTACTGTTTACCTTAGCAATGAGAAATAGGTACCTGCAAGGTAAAATATTACCAATGTTTTAATATCTGAGGATTCCCTTATGCCTTTGGCAATCACTGACACTTCAAAGATAGGAATTTTATCCATCTTCCTCTTCCCAGGACCTACCACACTGCCTACAAAATTAGCACATCCAACTGGTGACCCAGCCCAATAAGAGATAGTCTATGGACTATAAAGCTGCCTCAAATAGTACCAGACTGAGAATTGCCAGGTCCATCCCAAGCATCATAAGCAGGATGTTAGTAATTAATAAACCCAGACATGACATAATTCTTTCTCTAAACATGTGGAAACTATTATTTAAAAGATCTGAAAGTGGGAGAAAATTTAGCAGCCAGCCAAATAGTAATATCTCAGTCAAAAATGGACTGTGTATATGATGGTTGTACTATAAAACTTTAGTGAAGCTGAAACTTTTTTTCTACACTGACTTACAGTATAGGCTTCAAGTATCACAGCCCAATGTTCTAGTCACATAAACTGTTAGAATGACGCTCTAAGTAAGCCCTCCATGCTTCCAGTTATACAAAGATATAGCACATGCAACTATGTATGATACGCAATACATTTGATAAAAATAAATGACAAATTGATTTATATATTTACCATACTATATTTTAATGCCATTTCAGAGCACACTTTACTTATTAAAGTTTATAGTTAAAAAGTTGCTGTGTTATGCCTGCCACCGCTTCATAAATCTCATGTTTACATTTCTTGGTTACATCATTTCCTCTTATGCTTAGATTTACTCTCATGTTCTTTACTTTAGCATGGCCCTAAGAGCAAGAGACTGATGTACGCATTAACATAGCCTACATCACAACAAGATTGTACAAATAGGTTTTTATAAGTACATTGTATGATGTTTGCACCATCATAAAATTGCCTAATGATGCATTTCTCAAAATTGACAAGCAATATACAATATAATTCAAATAATCTTGCAGGTACTGAAAGTTAACATTTAAGCACTTTGCTGCTGAACCTGGGCTAATATAGATGAGTGATGTGAACACAGGGTGTCAAAAAATGTAACTTTTATTACTGTTTTTCAAACAAGAACTCTGTCATTAGGGAAACTTGTGTATTTCACATGCAGGAAGCTCTGGTGTCATGGATTAAGTTTACTTCACTCTTCATTTTTGTGGTGGTTTGAAGGAAAAACAACCCCTATAGGCCCATAGGCAGAGGCACTGTTAAAGGAGTGGCCTTGTTGGAGTAGGTGTGGTCTTGTTGGAGTAGGTGTGGTCTTGTTGGAGTAGGTGTGGCCTTGTTGGAGTAGGTGTGGCCTTGTTGGAGTAGGTGTGGTCTTGTTGGAGTAGGTGTGGCCTTGTTGGAGTAGGTGTGGCCTTGTTGGAGTAGGTGTGGCCTTGTTGGAGTGGGTGTGGTCTTGTTGGAGTAGGTGTGGTCTTGTTGGAGTAGGTGTGGTCTTGTTGGAGTAGGTGTGGCCTTGTTGGAGTAGGTGTGGCCTTGTTGGAGTAGGTGTGATCTTGTTGGAGTAGGTGTGGTCTTGTTGGAGTAGGTGTGGCCTTGTTGGAGTAGGTGTGGCCTTAGAGTAGGTGTGGTCTTGTTGGAGTAGGTGTGGTCTTGTTGGAGTAGGTGTGGCCTTGTTGGAGTAGGTGTGGCCTTGTTGGAGTAGGTGTGGTCTTGTTGGAGTAGGTGTGGCCTTGTTGGAGTAGGTGTGGTCTTGTTAGAGTAGGTGTGGCCTTGTTGGAAGAAGTGTATCATGTGGGGTGGGCCTTGAGATTTCCAAAGCTCAAACTAGGACTAGTGGCTCACTGTCTCTTCCTGTTGCATACAGATCCAAATGTAGAACTCTCAACACCTTCTCCAGCACCATGCCTGCCTGCATGCCACCATGCTTCCCACCATGACAATAATGGATTCAACTTCTGAACTCTATGCTGGTTTTCCTTTGTAAGAGTTTTCATGGTCAGGGTATCTCTTCATAGCAATAATATCCTAACTATTAAGACATAAAATTTTAGGCAACTCAGTTTCCATAATTTACCAACAAGACAGCTAATGTGGAAAAACTAGTTCATATAAAAATAAGGGACCAGTTTTCCTCTAGATACCTCCCAATTTGAGGAAGACATCTTATTTTGCTGAAACACAAAAGCATATATTTGACATGTCATGTTTTTTCTCAACCTTGAGTTCACTTGATAGTAATGTACTCTCAAAAATCATTCATTGCCATGTTCTAAGCAGCAAAATCTTCAAATCATCTAACATGCATCTTCCTTACTGAGGTCAAGCAGGGCAATACTCCCTTCTTGTTCACTCCTCAGTCTATAAACAATTGTCCTTCATGCAGCCCCATTAGTATGTGCAATGGGTGTTTTTGTTCATGTTTTGCCCTGTTGCTTAGTGAATTCACTGTGTAAGATGGCCATCAATCACACTGTTGGCTAATGTTTCTGACTGCAATATGGCTATAATATTTCTTAGGGATAATATGTAGATATTAGATAAGTCATATCCAAGAATGAGATGCAATTTTGCTATCTGTGAATTCAGTATTAACTAATCAATAATAAATATGAAGTAAAGAACCTTTAAATACACTTTTAAAAATAGGGTTATGTATTAATCTGTTGAAAAAGATATTGTGACCTAAGGCTACCCACAATGTAACCCTGTATTTCCCCAACAAACAATAGTATTTGGTGAGTGTTGTGACTCAATGGAACATAACTATCATGAGTAACTTAACTTCACTATATATTGACTGTCGTTGCTTATCTGCTATCTCAGTGCTCCAGTAACACCATGCCTGTCACCTTAGTGCTTCTAGCCCTTGGCAGGAAGCATTGACTCAAGTCACCTTGCCCTGACAAAGCCATGCATCTGCAGTCTGTGACCCCTTAGTTCACATTTTGTCTTCTCCATGAAACCTTCCCTGTGGCATTGAACCTCAGCTAACTGATTCACCTTAGAACCTTTAATGGAAAGGTGACTGTCTGGATTGTAGGCAACACACCATTATTGAAAAGTAGAGCTATAGAGAATTTTAAAACTCCTCCAGCCCACAATCTACTCTTACATATGAGGATATCAAGACCTCACCAGTGATTAGCACAAAGACATGTCAATTTTATGCCTGAAACATGAATGTGGGCACTGTCTCTGACTTTGTGCAGTCTCTGTTGCTTTAAAGCAGCTGTAAATGGAAGTTCTTAGCTGACATTTATTTTTATGTAAAACTACATCTACGAAAATAAAAAAGTGAGAACTATGGGCATACTGAACCTATTCACTCTAGAACTGGTCATACTCAATATATACATGAATCACCTGGGGCAGTCAGGGGATTAGTAACTACTTGCTCCATCAGAGTTGCTGTACTCCATATGCTAACACTGTCACCTGGGCCATCAAGTTTCAATCAATGAATTTGAAGGAGGAAACATTCAAACAGCACCATTGACCTGATTCTCTGGGTCTTGATTACATCTACTAGTTGAATACCAGTACCTGACATATGAATTACTATTTTTGTTTTGTTTTTCAAGACAGGGTTTCTATGTGTAGCTCTCCTTGTCCTGAAACTCTCTGTGTAGACCAGGCTAGCCTCAAACTCACAGAGATCTACTTGGTTCTGCCTCCCGAGTGCTGGGATTAAAGGTGTGCACCACCACTGCTCTGTTTGGGATTAGTCCTTTAATAGAATTCTTCTCTGGAATATTGTGCTCCTAAGAGACTCACTTATATGAGCTGCCACAGAAACACTTGAAATAACAGAGGGAGAGTGTATCACTGGGCTACAGAAAAAGTGGGGGAAAGGAAGTTGAAACTGCTTTGATAAGAAGTATTTGTCTAATCGGTATCAGCATAGAGAAAACATTTGAAATGATGCAAGCTTTCAAGTAATGATTATCATTCCCTTCAATCATTTTGCTATTTGGATCATTGGATCCACTATCATTTAATTACACTATGCTTGATTGCATTGCCAAAGGTCAGTCGTCAAGTTATATAATGGAGGGTATCAGACTGTTAGAGCTCCTGGATTCCATAATATGCAGATAAAAGAGTAATGTTCTCATTGCTAGTGTATACAAGGCAGTTGAATTTCCACTTGTAATTTCTTAAACATAAAAAGAGAAAAAATTATGGTTGTAAATTTTTAAAAAAAAATGTATAAGCTCAGACCAATAAATTACTTGCCACACAGACCTGAGTTTGATCTACAGAATCCAAGTAAGAAGTTGTGCAAAGCAAAGCAGCAGAAACTTGTAATCCCAGCCCTGGGGAAGCAGAGACAGGTGGATACTTGGGATTGGCTGACCAGCCAGCCCAACCCAATCAGTAAGCCCCCTGCCAATAAGAGGCCCTATCACAGAAACAAGGGAAATAGCTCGTGAGGAATGGCACCAGAGGTTGACCTCTGGTTTCCACAAGCATGTGCACACACATACACTCACATACACACAAACAGACACATGCACACATTCAGGTTAAAATATGATGGAGGATGCAAATTTACTAAAGCATTTTAATTGTGGGCGTGCAAAGTCTCTCCACACTTAAGTAACCTACATTCTGTTACCATCTGCTCTTTGCAACTTCCGGTGCCACCTACTGCTTCTCTCACCCACTTTCCTCCATGGGTTTGTCCTCTGCAAAGAAGTTCAGTGAATTTCCCCCAGCCTTTAGGAGTAACTACAGAGCAAAACTGCCCAGAACATTATCATGCTGATACAGTTGCTCTGAACCTTCCAGGACAAGAGGATGTGGGAAGAGGAGCCTGAGAAAAAGCAGGCCCCTGAGAGAGTGTGTGTGTGTGTGTGTGTGTGTGTGTGTGTGTGTGTGTGTAACACCATTTCTTGAGAATCTGCTCACAGCTCATCAGAACTTCCGAGACAATTAGGAGACAAGTTCTTTCACTGAAAAAGATCTTGGTACCAACTTGAGGTTTCTTTTTCCAGACATAGAAGTTAGTGATGCAAATAACAATTATATGGAATGCTACTTCTACAATACACAATTATGCAATTCCCTGTTTCAAAGCCTTACAATGAATCCCTATGTCTGACAATCAAAGTCTAACTTAGCACATGGTGCTTCAGATCTGGCCCCTTTATCTCCAGCTCTATCCCCTAGGACTATCAGGAAGCACTCTGGCTCTCCTCTCTACTGACAAGCAGGTTTCCAGTCCTTGTCAGTGTCTACATACAAGTGCACTTGCCTAAAGAGACCTTCCTATACCTCATCGGTACAAGTTCTCTTCTTTGAAGACACAACTCTAATATAGCTAGCATAGGACCCTAGACTTCAATTCTTTTTTTTCCCATCTTTTTTACCCCCTAGGGCAATGCAACCCCAGCATTTACAATGGTGTGTGATATGTATTCCTTCATTTGTTTGCTTGTTATCTGTCTTCTAATTTCATTATGAGCAAGGTCTAGCACCATAAAGGTAAATCAATAAAATAAATTAATGATAATCAAACAGAAAATTATACAAAAAGAACAGGGAGATAGGGGCTTAAAATATGAATGAACAAGAAATGAGGAAAAGGGTGGGTATTGGGAGATGCAGAGGGGGAAAGAACCATCAGATTACTCTCTGCAAGCTTCCCGTCTCCACACGCGGGGCCTCGTCATGCACAGGTGCTCTGTGCCCTGTCTCAACAGACAAGACAAGCTTCAAAACCAGCCCTGCCACTTACTATGTGATCCAGCATAAATTACTAACCCTTTCTAAGATCTAGCTTCCTCGTCTCTACAATGAAGACAATTATGTTCATTTCTGTCATACAGTAGTTATGAAGATTACATCAGATAATTATGATCTACCTGATACAGTACACATGGTACACTGTCAGCTGAAAATGCATTTCTAGGTCAGGTTGGGAACGACAGAAGACAATTTTTGCACAGCATCATAAGGTACATACATGGTCTAATTTTGGATGCTGGACCATCTACATATGAACTAATTTTCTACAGGTCAATGCTAAACACAGAACGACAAACTCAAAGCATGAGTACCACAGCTGTCTGAATCCATTCTTTAGTCATCAAATGTCAGCAGTTACAAGCCTGGTTTGGAAATCAGCAAGATTTTGGTATGTTAGTAATATAACTTAAATCTGAAAAATTAATAAAGCAAACAAACAAAAATCGCATGAGAATAATGAATGAGCCATTCATTAGAGGAGGAAGGCCTAGTCCCCCCCAAAAAAGCTTTACTTAATGGAATTTGACCTTCTAAAACGTTCTGAGATAATTGAGAAATCCCCAACCACATGGAGGTAAAATACTGGATTAATTATTATATCTCTTTGGATTGGATGCCTTGAACAGTCATCAGTTTTCTGGCTTGGTCACTCATTAACAATCATTGTCTTGACATCCTAAGTATGCTCGATGACTAATAGTTCCCAGCAGCAGCAACTGATATGAGTTACTGGAATCTCTGTTTACTGGGTTATTATATAGCTACACCTAACTGCATTGCATGGCTAGTCATGGCATTATGTGATGTTTGACCTGGAGAGAATACCATATTCTCCAGATTGCTCTCATCATTCACCTGCAGAGCTCAGCTTTTCTCTTCCTGTCTGCCTTTGCTCACACCTTCTTCTATAATGGATCTCTTTTCTCTGCTGTTATTCAAAGTTTACAATTCATTTAAGATCCAAGTTAAGTGCCCCTTTGACCAACATCATCCCAATAAAAAGAAAATATGCTTGAGTCCCAATGTACTTTCTTGCATTTTCCCTACCATAACTTTTGCTTTGTGTCCTGTGCTTTTGATAATTATACTCTACACACAATAAGCATGAAATAAGAGTCCACCACATGCAGGAACTAGTGACCCACTGTAACTGCAGCTACTATAGACATTTGAAAGTATACACGTACCATCCCCAGGAAAAGAAAACACCTTGCTTCCCAAGAGGGAGTTCTGCTTTATGCACAGCAGCTGGGCTCACCCTCTGCTTCTATGCTTCCCAAAGGCCTGAGGAATCTACCTCTAATGAAAAAGGACTCGAAGATTTTGGATTAATGTCTCATGACCAGAAAAATAACTTGCTGTGAATCTCACTTATTGATCTCATTTCCTTATGACAGTGGCATCTGAGTTCAAAAATAGAGAAAGTGGGAAATGAAGGCTTAAGTTGATGCTTTGGGATAAAGAAAGAACATTTCACTTTCCCTGTTATGGACCCATTAATGAGAAACCAGGGTCCTAGCTGGACTGAAATAGATAAGGAATGGATCAGAGTCCAAGCTGGAGATAATGGAGGATATTCGATATCAGATGAGAGTAATATTTTCCATTTTTATCAAATTGAGTAATGGCATAGTTATGAAATATGAAAACCCTTTTGACCGGAGGTGCTTGTTCCAAAATGATATAATTCCTGGTATTAGCTTTGAAATACTCAAGAGAAAAAGAAGTAATAAAGAAAGATAGCAAGAGTGGTGAAATATTAACTCTTAACAGGTGAAGTTTTCTGTATCAGTCTCTGTTTTTTCTTTTATGGCCTAAAAATGATCTAAACACACACACACACACACACACACACACACACACACACACACACCCTTCAAAAAACAGGCTCTTAAGGCAACAGATGTCCTTGGGTATGAGGATAACTCCTAACAAGAATTTTTATCTACAAGAGTATTAATCTCCACAACAAGACTTTTATCTGAAATGATTGAGAGGGGAGGGATTTTGTTGTTTTAATTTACCAATCTGAACTATCTTGTTTAATTCAGGCAACTCCAACGCACTGTTATGATATGTGCTCTGTGAAACAAATCAGAAAGCCATGTGAACATCATGACCTGATGAAAATATCTATGACTTTTAACCTCCACATTTTCCTCTCAGTCAAGATTTCAGCTTGTCCAATTCTTTGGTGTTTATTTGTAAAGGGGACAGGAGAGAAAGTGGGTCAAATAGAGCTTACAGAGTATTAAAATTCCTAGCAGCATACCTGGGAATAAGCTGGGTAGCACTCAGATATTCTGCATTTCTGCCTGTGCTTTTTATTGAATTTTGAACCATTAAATAAATAATGTGTCTTCAGAGTTAACTAATCCTTCTAGTGTTAGGCAAAGAACCCAGAAATTTACAATTTCCCCCTAAGACGAAATTAATATGTGTGAATTTCCATTCATGGAATAATCTAAGACATGAAATGGATTTGCATTTTTAAAATACTGTTTGTTGCTTTTTGTAAGTATCACCAGGGATTTGGATCCTTAGACACCAGAGGAAGTTTCTTCCCCTTCATTTCTACTTTTTTCCCACTGAGATCAGCATGCTCTTCTAGAAGAAACCACATATATTTAGTACCAGTTTCACTGAATATTATATATAGCAAAAGATAGCGTAAGAGACATGGTGTTAACATAGTTGGCCAAAAAACAACTGAATGATGGAACATTTCAGGAAGGAAAAGAAGAAGGAAGATTAAGTTTTAACACAGGTCTCAGGAAGCCCCTTTATCCACCACTGCTTGAATAGATAGAATTTTACAAGGTTTAGGGACCTAATAACACATAACAGATCCAGGCTTTGAGAAATCACCTAAGTTAGCATTTCCTGCGTGTTTACAGAACTGAAGCACTTTTGGTGTACAATCTTTTCAAACATTTCCAACTGATACATATTTATAACATTTATGAGAAATGCAATAATTCAATACACTCAAAGTGCAATGACCTGGTCAAAGTAATAGACATTCTCATTTCCTCAAACATATATCATTTCTATTGGGACTTTTTGCTTTATTGAAACATACCATAAATGGTTGTACAATAGAGTCACTCTACTTCATTGCAGAACACTAGAGTAAGTTCATTCTATCTGACTCTAGAGTGGTACCTTGTGGTGATACATTATTATGAAAATATCACTTACATCCCAAGAGACTGGAACTTGTGCTGGACTTCACAGCCAAGTTAATAATACACCCTAAGTTCACTTAAGACTTAGCCTGATATCCTGGTGTGTACTCTGCCTATTTATTTAACCTGTCATATAACATCCATCCTTTCTTGGTATTTCCCATGTAATCAGCTTTCACAACCTAAACTAATCCATAGCTTTGATGTTACATTATGTACTCTTGCATGTTGCTACTCAGAATTGTGTGTGTGTATGTGTGTTTGTGTGTTAAGATAATAATTTGCTGAAAACAAGCAAGTTAAAAGTAATTGTATGGTGCTCGATCATACCACAAGAACACTTGCTCAACTATGTTCATAACAGCTTTATTTGTAATAGCCAGAACTTGGAAACAGCCTAGATGTCCCTCAACCAAGAAATGGATAAAGAAAATGTGGTACATTTACACAACGGAGTATCACTCAGCTATTAAAAACAAAGACACCAAGAAATTTGAAGGCAAATGGATGGAACTAGAAAAAAATCATCCTGAGTGAGGTGACCTAGACCGAGGATGACAAACATAGTATGTACTCACTCCTAAGTGGATATTAGCTATTAAATATAGGATAACTATGCTACAATCCACAGACCCAGAGAAATTCAGAAACAAGAAGCGTTCATGGGGGAGATGCTGGATATCCCTGGAAAGAGGAAATAGAAGAGATTTAGTAACTTGACTGAGGGTGGATGGGGATGAGAACCTGAGTGATCAGGTTTGGGAGGGTTGCAGAGAATATTGAAAGAGACTACTAGAAAGAGGGGTATTTTGGGGTCAGCTAAAAACCTGTCACAAGGGAATCTCCCAGGAATCTAAAAGGATGACCCCAGCTAAGACTCCCAGCAATAGTGGATACATAGCCTGAACAGGCCATCTCCTGTGACCAGATTGGTGCCTAGTCCAAGTGTCATCAGAGAGGCTTCACCCAGCAACTGATGAAAACAGATGCAGACCCACAGCCAAACACTAGGCAGAGTTTGGGGAATCCTGCAGAAAAGGGTTTAAAAGGGGAGTATAGGAGCCAGATGGAGTCAAGGAGACCACAAGAAAACACACAGAATCAACTAACTTGGGCTCACAGAGACTGAACCGACAACCAGTGGACCTGCATGGGACTGACCTAGGCACTCTGCATATATGTTATAGCTGTGTAGCTTGACCCTATTGTACGAATCCTAAATTGTCTTTCAATTAAAAAAAAAAAAAAAAACCCAGAGCCAGTTATTGGGATAAATGCTGAAAGATCAGAGAGACAAAGGAACAAGCCACTAGAGAAACTTCTCACCACTACCGAATTCTCAGGCCAAATGGAAGGCGAGAGCCTATCTCCACAAACCCTCTGACTGAATGTCCTCAGCAGAAAGGATTCCTCAGCTGAAAGGCTGTCTCCTCATGCCTTACATGCCTTTCTCTGCCCAGCCATTTCACTTCCTTCCTACTGCTTCAATTAATGGCATGTGTGCTTCTGGTAACAAAGGCATGAGATCTCAAATGCTGGCATTAAAGGCACGTGACTCCCAAGTGCTGAGATTAAAGATGTGTGCCACCACTGCCTGGCTGTTTCATTCCTAGACTGAATCAATCTCATGTAGTCCAGGGTGGCTTTGAACTCACAGAGACCCAGATAGATCTCTGCCTCCAGAGTGCAAGGATTAAAAGTGTGTACTACCACTGCCTGGCCTCTATGTTTAATCTAGTAGCTGAGTCTGTCCTCTGATCCTCAGGCAAGCTTTATCTGATACACAATATATCACGACATATCCCTCCTGGGGGACTCCTAACAGTGGGAACAGGGGCTCCCACTTTTTTATTGGCTTTTGGAAACCTATTCCTTAAACTGGATCACCTTGCTCAGCCTTAATATAAGGGGAGGTGCTTAGTCTTACTGCAACTTAATGTGCCATGTTTTGTTGATACTCATGAGAGACAGACCTGTTCTTTCCTAAACAGAAATGGAGGAGGAGTGTGCTGTGGAATGATCTTTCTGTATGCTTGTGTATATGTATTACTCTCATTGGTTAATAATAAAGCTGTTTGGCCTATGGCAAGACAGGATAAGGTTAGGCAGAACAATCAAACTAAAGACTTGCATCAAAAAGGAGTGGAGTTGAGAGGGAGGACTCAAGTGAGTCACCCAAGAAGCAAGATGCCAGAGGACCAGTAAAGCCATGACCATGTGGCAATACATAGATTAATAGAAATGGGTTAATTTAAATGTAAGAACTAGCTAGCATTTTATAATTAATATAAGTTTATGTGTTTGTTTGGGACTGGGAAGTCGGGACAGAAAACTTCACCTCTGTTTACATATACTGTTCCAATGTGGTACACATATACCCACAAAAAGCCTAAGAAAGCTTAAAAAGGGATTCTAGATCCACAAAAACAGAGCCAAGAGCAGCTTCATAGTTCATGTCTCTCCTATGGGCCACAGTACACAGATATATCCCCTGGCTGCAGTGTGTAAGCTTGGGAGAGAAAAAGGAAAAGATTAGATTATTATGATGGGGGAAAGGGTAGATTATTGAATCTACTTTAATCCATAAACAACTGTTAGTCTCAAAATATTTTATGTTGGTGTGGATTTTATTTTATTGATACAAATTTAAAATTAATTTTGTCATACTGTATGTATATTTCTACTCTTGTTTAAGGTATTGTGTTTATGCAGCTCAATTAAAAATGTAATGTATATTTAAAAAATACAAATTAATAGTCATCTATAATAGTCAAACTTATGGTAATGTTAGATAAGTTTTCAAGGTCATACAGAGATATATTTCAAATAGATACATGGTCCTCAAACATTAAAAAGATCTACAGAATATGGCATTTAAAATATTTTAAGAACTTAGACTTATCTCTATAGTGAGATATGTCTGCTCCTGGCAGTACCAATTACTTCAAAGAAGATGATGGGTATCAAAGAAGCTCCATAAGGAGTTTATTTTCTTTGTGGCAAAAGCCAGCCATGTGGGCAAAGAAGCTACCCTTACCTCAATTGCTAACAGTTATTGTCCAAACTGGACAGCAGGATGCAAGAAAAATGACTACCAAACTTTTCCAAGACAAGGTAGGACAGTCCTTCAAACTTTTTCTGCTTCTGAAAAAAAGTCTGTTATATATGCTAGGCCTATGAGCCAAAGATGGATATGCCAACATTACAAGAAGCTTTGGGTGACTGTCCAGGAAGCCTGATGTCCCTGCCATTAGGTAACATTTCATCCTTCTGGGGTCTTTGATGGAGTTGAAGACTAGATAGTCATAGTTATCATTTTTCTTAGTTGTGATAAAAGGGTAAATTAAATATAAAAGTTTAGACTCACTAAGATAGGATGGATAATCAAATGTTTTCTCTGGTTTTGTCAAATACAAATATAC
Organism: Onychomys torridus; assembly: GCF_903995425.1. Classification (NCBI taxonomy): domain Eukaryota; kingdom Metazoa; phylum Chordata; class Mammalia; order Rodentia; family Cricetidae; genus Onychomys; species Onychomys torridus. The sequence goes on from NC_050454.1 coordinate 34,452,415, forward strand.
TGGATATTATAACTGTAATTCTTGCTTGATAACTGTTTTGTTGTATGTAATTTTACTATATTAAAGTTAAAACCTTGCTTTTTGATTAGATAAAAACGGGAGATGCTGTGGGATGATCTTTCTGTATGCTGTGAATATGTATTATTCTCACTGGTTAATAATAAAGCTGTTTGGTCTATAGCAAGGCAGGATAAAGGTAGGCAGAACAATCAAACTGAGGACTCAGATGAAGAGGGGTAGGGTCAAGAGGGAGATGCGAGTGAGCCACCCAAGAAACAAGATGCCAGAGGACCAGTAAAGCCACAGCCACGTGGTAATACATAGATTAATAAAAATGGGTTGATTTAAATATAAGAGCTAGTGAGCAATAAGCCTGAGTTATTGACCAAGCATTTTGTAATTAATATAAGCTTCTGTATGTTTATTTGTAACTGGGCAATTGGAACTGAAAACTCTGCCTCCATTTACAGGAGTAGACTGAGGGGGTGGGAAGAGGGACTGGGAGGAGAAAAGGGAGGGGAAACTGAGGCTGGGGTGTAAAACAAATAAATAAATTTATTTTTTAAAGTAGCCTTATATATAACGAATGTCTGTCATAAATATTGGAAATAGCATATAGGTATTGTTTGATAATGGTATGTTTGTGGTGCCAAGTGCTTTGGGGTCAGTTGGAATCAATGACTTACTACCTTGTAAAAGTTTATTAAATATTTCTATAAGGTATTCATCATTGCTTTCCTGTATGATGTTTTCTGTGCTGTTCAATAAATAAGACCAAAGCCCTGTGTTAGGAACAAAACACACAACAGGCAATGGAGACCAACAAGATACACACAGACAGACGCCACACAAGCCAGAAACCACAAACTACAAGGAGACAGACAGAAGAAACAGGGAGAGACGTGGAGAATTTAAACCTGGGCTCTCTCTTGGTCAAATTAATCTAACGGGAAGTAACAGGCTTTCTTTCATTAATGCAACATGAAGCATTTTGGTGCCTCTGAGGCTGTCTCTAACACACTTAATCAGTAGTACCATGTATCTAATTTATCTCTATCTTTCCTCCTCCTTACCTTCCCTAGGGTCTTGAGACCATTATTCATTCTCCTTCAACAATTTTGAAGCATCTGTAATTATTTAACCATTATCTTAAAAAGGGTTTCATGATCAAATGAAATTGGAGCTGGGTCCCTGAATCAAAACTAAATGTTGCTTTACTGTCAAATCTTTCTGGGGCCTCTAATATGACAATATGTATGACTCATCTTCACAAAGAGAAATGGCAACATATTCTTAGATCATGTTGCAGAATGAATGTTCCAAAATAAACATTCATGACATGAAAATACACCAAAGAACACACACACTCACACATTACATGAGCATGTTAGAAGGCATTTGTGAACCATCTTCTTCATTGGCGTGAACATGTCTGACATTGTGTGCCCATAAGCCATGGATGAATCCAACCTTGTTTTTTGGTTTTTTTTTTGTTTTTTTTTTTTTTTTAAAGAAAAAAGAGAAACCATTTTTGTAGAAACTTTTCAGAATGTGGGTTGTAACTACTTCCTTCCTGTTCTGAAGTTAGCAAGCTTAGGAAGCTAGGAACCCATAAAGGAGGTGCCTCCTTGCTTACATTAATAAGCGTTGATGTAGCAGAGCAGAAGTGGGCTTTCTAAAGGGACAAAGGTTCTGACTTCCCGCAAAACTTAGAAACAATAAAAAACAGTAGTTAAAATAGGTCAGACTTTTATATCCTTCTCAGAGGCCATTGCTGGCTAGTCAAAGACAATTCAGTACATTTGACCTTTTGAGCAATAATGATTACAGCTGCTGAGTAGACTATTTTTTGTTCTTTTTCCTTTTCACAGATCCAAGCCCGTTAGGTTTTAGGCTTCACACAATGAACTGGTGAATACATTGTCAAGAGCACATAACATAAAACAGGAATGTTGTGTATGGTATTTCAACTGTGAATACCATATACTTCTCAGTAGCTTATAAATTGGTAGGAATTCAGTGTTTCTCATCAAGGCATCCGTGTGGTTGTAGAAATGCAGCCGCTGTGCCCTCAGATAGAATGCCCTCCCTCTGTTTCTCTTCTTCTGCTTCTTCTGTTCCATAGAGCTGAGAAGATTCAGCAGAAAACTCATCGTTTTCAGCACAGAAGCTGAAAGCAGTCCAAATGTTACTTGTTTGGAAACAGATTTGTGATGCTAGTTTGGGTGACTATAATAGCTTTTAATACCAAATTAATGTAATAAATGAGCCCAAAAGTCCACACAGCAACCATAAAAGGGGCACTAAGACTACAGAAAAATTCAATTGGAAAAAATCTAAGAATAAGGTCAGATTGAACTAAGCAGAATCTCCAATGCAGTTATAAATCCATGCAAAGGCTATTTATTGTTTCTCTAAATATCTACATATATTTAAATATTTTGAGAAGGTTTGTAAGAAACATGAAAAAGTTAAATAAATACTAACCTCTGTTTATCAAAGATTATGCCTGCTTTCAGAATCTGATGAGGGTGTAATGAGTTGAATTAAAAAGTGACTTAATCCTCGAATATAGAATCTGAAATCAGAAATGCTAAGTGGTAAATTTCATAGCCTGTTTAAATGATATTTTTAAGTGTTGGTTGGGGCTGAATAACAAAAGGCCCATTCCTCTAAGACTTACAGAGATAAATGAGAAAAGTCTATCTCATCTCAGTGCCAGGGTGGATAGGGATATTTACAGGAAGTCACTAGTGGTGACTATAGCCCAGGCTTCTGTGTTGTTCGTGGTCATGAGTTGACTCATAGAGTGTTATGCTTTCCACTTCATCAAAGCTTCGCCCCTTCTCCTTACAGTACAATACTGGTATCCACCACTCCAGTCTGATGCCAGCCGCAGCTCTATTCCCACAGTTCCTAAGTCAGAGTCCCAGTGGGAACTAGGTTGACAATGGTTATCACACTTACAGCAGCAGCTCCTAGGCGGAGAATCGAAAGTCAAGCCTAAGCCCATAAAACTCAAATGAACAAGAGGTCAGGTACAATCCTGCATGATAAAGAAGCAGAACCAAAGTTAAAGAATAAGGGTGTATTTGAATATGACCAGATATATGATCCAACTCTGACAACAATCTAGCCTGTCTGAAGCTATAGTGACCAGGCGTGGGAAGTGGCATCGCCCTCAGGACTCACCAAATGTGACTGATTTCAAATCAAAACTTCTAATTAGGTGACAGCAATGTAAACATGCAGGTTATCCACACGAATTAGCAAGGTATGCCTGTGCTCCTGTCCACATGCTATGCTTCTAACATGACACAGGTGTAAACAAACCCTTCTAACTTTTTCTAAAGTTACTGTGCTGGTGAGAAGATACCTAGAGATTGCAGTATGAAATTCAGTCTTTGTCTTTGAGCAATAAACAGCCTGGATATAGATGAACTGGAAATGATCAACGCTTTTCTACTTCCCTGCCAAAATACACATGATTATTTGTCTAAGCACCAAAGCTGTTTCTACAGACATAAAATAACACGGAAGCGATTTTACAGGCAGAGAAATTAGAGGTTCTCATTCGATTATCTTTCATCTGCACTGGAACTGTATTGATACCACAAAAATACAATAATTTAATGGGAAAAAAGCTGAACATAGATCACAAAAAAAGAGTCTTATAGAAAAACAGAACTGCTTTCAGGAGAGAAGATACGAAAACAATTTTTTAGTAATTTATTAGTACAGTATTGAGACTCCAACAGGTTGACCACTCCCTTGTGAAGCTGACAACTTCTGGGCCCCCTTCCTATCCTACTTACTTCCCTTTGTGCTCATGTTTATTCTATAGCTGCCAGAATCTCACTCAAATCAGGTAGTGGTGGCACAAGCCTTTAATCCCAGACCTCAGGAGGCAGAGACAGGAGGATCTTTGTGAGTTTGAGGCCAGCCTGGTCTACAGAGTGAGTTCCACGATAGCCAGGGCTACACAGAGAAACTGTCTCAAAAAAAAAAAAAAAAAAAGCAACAACAACAACAAAGAATCACATTCAACTACAACATGTTTTTTTTTTTTTTTTTTAGTACAGATGATGTTAAAATCTCTGTTGAAAAAATACTTAGTCAAGTCAACACATAACTTGAATACTATTTCTCTTTTTCTACCCCCATCCTTCTGTTATCATTTTAAAACTTTTTGTTTATGCATACATGTATGTTTGGGTCATACTTACCCTCAATTGCCTTCTCTTATTTCCCTCCCTCTGAACCTGTTGTTTTGCCCAACAAGTCAACAAATCTCTCTCCTACTTTTTCATCTTTTTTTAATGACCCACCCAATTGAAACAGTTGTTTCCATGAGTGTGGGGGTGGGGTTATTTACTGGACCATGGGTAAGATGCCAATGGCCACAACCCAGAAAAAAATAAAATGACTCCCTCTCCTTTAGCAACCATTAACTGCCCATAGCCCCTCTGCTAGGAGTGGGATACTCACAATGCCCTCCCCCATGCATGCTCATTTGGTAGCAGGCTCAGTACTGTGCAGACCTCGCTCAGGTGAAAGCAGCCACTGTGAATTCATGAGTGCAGCAGCCAGGCCATGCCCAGAGGTCAGTATTTCACAACATTCTTCCTCATCTTCCAGCTTTTACATTCCTTCCACCTCGTCTTCAACAGTGTTCCCTTAGTGTCCAAGGGGGTGATAGAGACAGACATCCTTTTTAAGGCTGAGCACTTGTCGAAAAATGTATTTTTATTATATGTTCATGAGTGTTTCCCTACATGTACCTATGTGGGCTACATGGGTGCCTGATTCCCCAAGAGGCCAGAAGAATACACCAGGTCCCTTGGAGCTGTAGTCACACATGGTTGTGACTCCCCATGTGGGTGCCAGGAACTGAATCCAGATCCTCTACAGGAGCAGCAAGGATTCTCCATGAACCAGAGCTGAGCACTTACCAGTGACTTATTCTAAACACTTTGCTCAGTTACACATCTCTATAATGACTGCTACTCACTGTAAACAGAAGCTTCTCGGACCAAGGATGAGAGCAGCCCTATCTATCTGTATAGACACAAATATTTACAAGACAGCTGGACAACACTATTTAGCAAAGCAATAGTGTAAAATCCCCCCTAAGGTCTATGACCTCCCTAACCAGGTTGACCTCCCTAACCAGGTTTACAGTTCCAGGCATGAGTTTCCTCCCGTGGTGAGAGTCTCACCTCCAGTCATTGAGCAGTTGGATACCCCCAGACATTCATTCACTTTTGCACCAGCGAACACATTTTGCCTGACAAGTCATTAAGTATTGTAGCACACAGAGTTGACTACTGGGTAAAATCACTGCGGACTTGTTTTTCTCACAGCAGACTATACCTTCTGGCACCATGAAATTCAGCCAGCATGGAGGAAACTTTCATCTCAGTTCCACCTTGGTTTCTCCATGTTCTAAGACAAAATATATGATGTCTTCAGCAAAAGAATCTTACCAAAAAGTTCTGGAGGGCTACCAAGATAGATGGCAATACCTTGTGGAGCCTCTGTGATCAACAGCTCTTTGGGTGGGTGGGTGGTGGTTTGCATGGGAAATGCCCCTGCAGTTTCAGTATATTTGGTCCCCAGTTGGTGGTGCTGTTTGTGGAGGTTTAGGTGGCCCTATATTACTAAAGGAAGTACTGCACTAGGAATGGGCTTTGAGATTAAAAGCCTGGCACCACTTCCAGTTCCCTCTTTCACGTGCGTGTTTGTGTTTGGAGATGTCATCTACCAGACTCCTGTCCCTGTCTCTTGCTACCATGTTTCCCTCACCAAGATAGACTCATAGCCCTCTGGAACCATAAACCCAAATAAACTTTCTTCTTTTATAAGTTGCCTATCATGATATTTTGTCACAGAAACAAAAAAGTAACTACTACAGGTTGGTATCCCACACCTGGCTCTGGGACTTTTGTTTAATAATCAGTGGCTTCTGGGAGCAACATTATTTACAAATGCAGGGAAATTCCATTCAAATGTGTTACCTTTTTAACCAAGTTTTATGTTTTTTGTTTTGTTTTTATTTTAAATATCTATCCTCAAAATACCACTTGCCCATGAGAAACTTGATTTTGCTATACACCAAAAGGGATGTTGTTCGTGTTCTAGGTCCTACAGGCTTTTTGCATCTTTTAAATATTTTATATCAATTGAAAATCCTTCCCTCACACAAACACATTTTATTTCTACAATTGTTAACTACAGTTGACGAACTTTTCTTTATAAATCTCCCTTTCTCTCATCTGAGTTTGGAAGCAACATTAGTGATTTTCATGTATGCACATTTGACAAGCATCATTGTGTTTTTCTAGTAAATAATTCAAAGAATATAGAAAAATCAAAAGAAGGAGAGAATATAGCCTGAAGTCAACCCTCAGAGATTTCACATGTTAAGTTTTTTGGACGCTTTGGACATATCCCATGTAGCTGTGTCTGTAAAAAATCAATATACAGTTTATATGATGGGGATCTTTCTGGTCAGGACATTTAAAAAAATGTTTTCAACCAATCAACCATATCTTGGCCATAGTTCTATGTCTATAAGCACCGCCTGCAAAAGGCTGGAGAAATAATCAGCCCCCCACTCCTTTTTCACCAGCAATTTGTCCGAGTCATCTCCATCCGACCACTGGCATTTCTTGATTTTCCTCAAGTGCAAAACACAAACAAACAAAAAATACCTGTTCCTACTCAAATGCCTTTTTTACTGTTTCCCTTCCATTGATGTGTTAGTCAACCTTAATGTTACTATAAAACATGCCTGAAATAACCAACTTACATAGAAAACAGTTTCTTTTCACTTACAGTGTTAGAGTTTTCAGACCATAATAAGTTAACTTCATTCCTTGGGGCCAGTGCCTGGTGCATCATGGTGGAGGAATGTGGGAGAGCAGAGCCACACAACCCATCACCAGGAAGTGAGGGAGAGATATAGGAAAGGAGTGAGGCGCCATAATCCCCTCCAGGGATGCAACCTCATGCTTTAAACACCTCCCAGTGATCTCCACTTCTTAAAAAGCCCGCCACTCCCTAATGGTTCCATGTTGTGGAATTAAGCCTTTGACATGTGGGTTTGGGGATGGGAACACTTAAGACACAAACTGTAACATTTGCAATAAGTCTCCTTTTGTTCTTTAAATAAACAATTCCATGCTTGTCACTCAGGTCCCAGCTCCAAATATTCTGTTTTCTGAAATGTCTTCCGTGATGACTCTGTCAGGTATCACCTAGTCCTTCGATGGCTTATCACTCTAAGTAGTTAATGATTTTAACTCTACCTGAAACTTTCTTATTAACTTCTCTAACAACTGGGGAATTTCACAAGAATTCTTTAAACAGCAGCAAGGATACTAATAAACTTGCTATCAAGAAAAATCAAGACACTGTCAGAAGTCAAAAGTCTAAGGGCAGGTGTTCTTTAAATAAGTTATGGGATATTGATTTCTATCTCCTAACACACACAATCACACAATCATACTGTTTCTCACACATATACACACACTCTCACATATATGTAGGCACACCCATACACACACTCACACACATTCTGACACACTCACACATACACACTCTCATACACACATATATACACATACACACACACACACACACACAGCTACAAATTCCTTCAAATCCTTACAGTTATTGTTGTTAAGAGTTTAAATGACTGTTCATTAATTTTTGTATTATAGTATTTATAAATTGCAGGACAGTTGTAAATTTTCATTTTAGGCCTGCATAAGCTTATAATCAGTTCAGTCATATTAATTTGTATGGGAGATTCAAACTTCAGCTTGAATTAAAAGCCTTTTTGGGGAAATAGGGAGGTGGGGATGGATCTGGGAGGAATAATGGGGAGAAGTCAGAGAAGAATATAATTCAAACACATTGTGTGAAATGCTCCAAACAATAAAAAGGCTTATTTTTATAGAGTAGGGGCAGGGATGAGAGATATGGTTCATCAATTAACAGCAGTGGATGCTCTCTGAGAGGACTTGGATTCCATTCCCAGTACCCACATGGTGGCTCACAGTTCCAGGGAATCCAATGCCCTCATCTGACCTTGCAGTCACCAGGTATATACATGGTGCATGAAAGATATGTAGGCAACAACAAAAACAACAACAACAACACACACACACACACACGTGATGATATTGTGTTCCCCCCAAATATTGTGCACCCTAATAAACTTATCTGGGGACAGAGAACAGAACAGCCATAATATTAAACCATAGAGGATAGGCAGTGGTAGCACATGCCTTTAATGCTAGCATTCCAGAGGCAGAGATCCATTTGGATCTCTGTGAGTTCAAAGCCACACTGGAAACAGCCAGGCATGGTGACACATGCTTTTAATCCCAGGAAGTAATGACAGAAAACAGAAAGGTATATAAGGCATGAAAACCAGGAACTAGCCTGGTGAAGCTTTTAGGCTTTTGAGCAACAGTTCAGCTGAGATTGATTCTGGATGAGGACTGAGAGGCTTCCAGTCTGAGGAAACAGGATCAGCTGAGGAAACGGCAAGGTGAGGTGGCTGTGGCTTGTTCTGCTTCTCTGATCTTCCAGCATTCACCTCAATAACTGGCACTGGGTTTGTTTTTATTAATAAGACCTTCTAACAATTCATGCTACACACACACACACACACATACACACACACACACACACACACACACAATAAAATTTAAAAATAAAGTGAGGGTCTTCCAAAGTATGATAAAGTAATACTCTCTTCTCAAAGATATATTGATCAACAAATCTGACTGCAGAATCTAGGCCAAATTTATAGGATTGGTTGGAAAGATAAGTAATATCATTTGAGAAAAGCATTCATCTCATCCCAAAGAGGTAAAATAAATCTTTAGAAACATTGCAAAAGAAAGACTTAATTCAATTAACATGGCTCCCTTGGAAATGAGAAGTGTAAAATAATGAGTCTAAAGATCATTTTATAATGAATACTTCACATGACTTGAAATGAAAATGAAAACCACCATTTTTTATGGATTTCTGTTGCTTTTTCTAATAATAAACCCAGATAATATTAACAGTTTCATCTAAGTGTATCTGTTAATGTACCCTGAAAAATTTGAGTGTATAAATTACATGTATGAAAATATACATGATGAAGAAAAACTAGTAGGAAAAGTTGTGGGATTCACTACAAGGTGCATATTATTCATTTTAGTAAAAATACTTATCTTCACATTTCCAGTACATTTAAAAATTAGATATTTCTGATTCCTTGATCAATTGTAATTTAAGGTTTTGGAACTGAAGTTAGCACAGAACTAAAATTCATTAAGGGAATAAAGCATGGTAAGCTTCATGGTAGTACAGAAGGCTTATTTACTGAAAGAACTACTGTGATTGAAAAATTGCGCTGGACATCCTGAGGTTACCAAACAAAGTAAACAGTAAGAGCAGCATCATGGAAGATGATTGCTGTACCTCTGATCTGAGTTAGATTTCCATCCATTTATGAAGACCTCGCAAGTTTTCAGTCTTTCTTTATTCCTTAGTAACAGTAAGAAAAACCTCCATCCCATCCATGTAACATGGTGCCTAATCTTTAGAAGGCTCCATCTCCAACTAGTTTTTATGCTTAAGGTTTATTTATTTATTCTGTGCATAGGTGTTTTGCACAGATGTATGCACGTGTACCACTGTCTGCCTGATTCCTGCAGAGGTGGGAAGAAGCTGTTGGATCTCTTGCAATTGGAATCATGGATGATTGTGAGTCATCATATGGATGCTAAGAACAAAATTCAGATCCTCTGCAAGGGCAACAAGTACTCTTAACCTCTGGGTCATGTTGTTCAAATCTTAAACAGTGTTATAATAATTTAAAAAAAAAACAACCCAGAACCAGATATTGGGGTGAAAGCTGAAAGATCAGAGAAGCAGAGCAGCCAACCAACCTCACCTTGCCAACTCTTCAGCCATCCTGTTTCCTCAGACTGAAAGCCTCTGAGTCCTCACTCCAAAGGATCTCAGCTGAACTGCTTTACTTCCTGTTTCCTCATACCTTATATACCTTTCTCCACTCAGCCATGTCACTTCCTGGGATTAAAGGCATGTGTACTTCCCAATAATGGGATTGAAGCCATGTGCCACCACTGCCTGACTCTGTTTCCAGTGTGGCCTTGAACTCACAGAGATCCAGACAGATCTCTGCCTCCCAAGTGATAGGATTAAGGATGTGTGCCACCACAATCTGGCCTCTAGGTCTAATTTAGTGGCTGGCTCTGTCCTCTGATCCTCAGGCAAGCTTTATTGGGGTACATAATATATCATCACAGAGTCATCTCTCTAGCACTCTCCAACTAATTTTCAAGAGTCTCAATGATAACATGCATACATTTCACAAATCTATGTGAATTATTACATACCTGCTACCAGCTAACCTGGTGGATACACAGGTCTCTACAGCTGCATCTCTCCAATTCCAGACTATGGTGTTCAATAAGACTAACTGGGGGATGAAATGATAGCTTTATCAATTAAAGCCAAGCAAGCATGAGGACATAACTTTGATTTGAAGAACTGGTGTGAAAAAAAGCTGGGTGTCTTAGTCAGGGTTCTACTGCTGTGAAGAGACACTATGACCATGGCAACTCTTATTTTAAATGGCATTTAATTGGAGATTGCTTACAGTTTCAGAGATTTAGTCCATTTTCATCAAGGTAGGGAGCATGCCAGCAGGTAGGCAGACATGGTAGCTGACAGTTCTACATCTGGATCCACAGGCAGCAAGAAGAGAGAACCACTGGTCCTGGCTTGGGCTTCTGCAATATCAAAACCCACTGTCAATGACATACTTCTTCAAACCAATTCCCAAAGCATTCAAATCTATGAACCTCTAGGAGACATTCTCAATCAGGCCTTCACATTCTACTTCCTGGCTCCCATGAGCTTGTAGCCACATCTAATACAAAAATACATCCAGTCTATCTTCAGAAGTTCCCATTGTCTATAACAGTCTAAACACTATTTAAAAGTTCAAAGTCTCTTCTGAGACTCATGGCAATCTCTTAACTACAACCCTAGGTAAAATCAAAATAAAAAATCAGATCACATACTTCCAACATTCAAGGGCACAGAATATGCTTTACCATTCAAAAAGGAAGAAAAGAAAGCATGGTGAGGAAATGCTGGACCAAAAACAAGTCCAAAACCAAAAGCAAGTCAAACTCCAAACTCTGCATCTCTATGTCTGATGGCAAAGAGCTCTTCAGATCTCTAATTCCATTCAGCTTTGTTGACTACAACATACCTCTTTCTCTTGGGCTGGTTCCACTTCCTGTTATCAGCTCTTCTTAGCAGGTATCCCACAGCTCTGGCATCTCCAGCATCTTGGAGTTTCCAAGACAATCCAGGCTTCACCTTCACAGCTTCAGACAATGGCCTCTCCAGGCCTCCATGCAGGGACAAACCTGACACACACCTAATGTCAACATCTTTCCTTAGCCACAGAGGGAGAACCCACAACCTCTTTCTTATACCCTTGACTTGAAAGCCAGAACCGTGTGGCAGAAGCTGCAAACTTCTGCTTGCTAGGACTGGAGTATGGCTCCCTTGTTCAATTATATGTTTCAGCTTTCTGTTGATAATGGTTTCTTTTACTGCTTAAGCTTTTCTTTAATTCCTTTCCACAAGTTGGAAGCTTATCTGGGTGGGGTCTTTCTCTGAGGTCACCACTCCCTTTATGCCATTTAACCTTGGGCTTTTCTTTAAACATTTATCTCCTTGAGCCCTGGACTTAGCTCCATTACACTTCCTGGTGCTCCTTTCCTCCTCAAACTGTACATTTTATACTTTTCCTTGCACATTGTGTTCCTTTTCATTATAGATCTGCATAAAAGTGATTACAAAGAACCATATAGCAAAGTCAATGGTAGGCTGCTGTGAAATTTCCTCTACCAATATCATTAATCCAAAATTCTTCAATTTAGCCTCAGGTAGGTTTTTTGGGCAAAGGAAAAAGCAGCCACATTCTTTGTCAAAATATCACAAGAATGGTCTCAATGCCACTTATTAATATTCTTCTCCTCTGAAACCTCTTGAGGCAGGCTGTCATAATATACATTGCTCTCAGCATCACTGTATTCCATATTCCTATTGGTGTCAGACCTGTCACAGCATTACCCCAGTCCCCAATACCAACTTCTGTCTTAGTAATTGTTTTATTACACAGTGAATATAGCACTGTGAAGAGACACAGTGACCATAGCAACAGTGACCATAGCAGCTCTTATATTTAAAAAAAAAAAAAAGGAAGAAAAGCATTTAATTGAAGTTTGCTTACCATTTCAGAAATTTGCTACATTTTCATCATGGCAGAGAAGCATGGCAGCATGCAGATAGACATGGTAGCTGAGAGTTCTACATCTAGATCTGCAGGCAGCAGGAAGAGAAGGCCCCTGGGCCTGTCTTCAGCTTCTAAAACCTCAAAGCCTACTGCTGTGAAATAATCCTTTTGTATACTGTGAAGATTTGTCTCTGTGATTGGTTTAATAAACAAGATGACTGGCCAGTATCTCAACAGATTATGATTAGGTGGGAAAGCCAAACTGAGAATGCTGGAAAGGAGAAGGATAAAGTCAGAGGAGATGACAGCCAGCCACTGAGCAAGCAGGATGTGTAGAAAATGAGATAATAAGCCATGAGCCATGTGGCAAAGCATAAATAAAAATATGTGGTTAATTTAAATGTAAGAGTTAGCTCATAACAAGCCTGAGCTATCAACCGAGCATCTATAATTAATATAAGCTTCTGAGTGATTATTTGGAAAGCAGCTGCCAGGACAGGAAAAATTCTGCCTACATATGGTACCCAACATCCAGGGCCATGTACATCCACATAAAACCTGAGAAAACTTTTTTAAAAATGGTTCTAAGTGTACAGAAAGTAACTGCATTTTCTCAGGTGAGCTCTGTTTGCTGGTGGAAAGCAGAGGTATGGCTCCTTTAAAAGATGGCTTCCTGGCTCAGTGCTAGTGGCAAAAACAGGTGGCTCTTTTAAGAGGCCCTACTACCAAACACTTATATGGTGTTTATGAGATGGCAGCAGCATGCTACTCAGTGGCAGCATGGACCTAGAGTTGGGGCGATAAACATGGCTCCCAGAGCTGGCAGTAAACATGCCTCTGCCATGAGATTAGACTCTCAGGGAACCAAGGAGGAAGAGCCAGCACCAACATGCCGTGAGCTAAGTTATACAGCAGTCTTTTTGCTCATGCAAACAGAAAAGGTTACAGATGCACAGTAAAGACAGATTCAGAAAAAAGAAGCCTTTAAACAGGTCACAGTGTGTTTTAAAAAAAAATATGCATAGGCTTGGGAGAGAAAAAAGAATATATACAGTCTCAGATTAAAAATATAGTTTTAAAATAATAAAGTCCTTAAAATTATACAATAATAAAAAAAAAGAGCCATGTAAAGATGGAAAACACACAGAGTAAGGATACTGTGTATTATGTTATCTTTAAATCTGTTGACTACTAATGATCAAATGATAACTGCCAGGAGACATTTGATTATGGAAGCTGCTAGATTAAACCAACCTATATATCTTAAAAACATCTTGGCTTCAAAATTTAAGTCAAAAGATATGTTACTTTGGGAAAGAGGTTCTGCTTTTATTTCCACAGGAAATGAGAGGCTCTGGATTCATTCTGGGTTAAGAAAAATCAGGTTTGATCATGGAAGACCCTGTGAAAAATCACCAATGAAAACAAATGGCCCAGGTGATCCAGCACCTCAAACGGCCTCTATTGCAATTTCCTCAGAGTTCTTCATCCAGAACAGCTTCAAGACCGCTGGATGTGATGGTGCAGCCTCACAAACTACTCCAGCCAAGACTTAACCATAATCCTAAATTTTCTCAGGGTCCCCCAAAGACCCTGTGCCCCCAATCAACAGGAAGTAATCTAGAAACTTATACCCACATTCCCAAAAGGTAGGGTGGGTGGTTTTTCATTGTTCAGTAAGTTGTAGATATTTGTCATTATTTAGAGGGGGATGGTTGCAGGTTTATTGGTAATGTTCAGGAGAAAAAGCTGAACAAGAAATATTAGATTCAAGAATCTTGTTCTGAAAAAAAGGGGGGATATAGAAATGATGGAATAAAAGTATAGATTATTGAGTCTACTTTAAACCAAAAAAAAAAAAAAAAGCAACTACTAGTCTTAAATGTTTTGCATTTGGATGGATCAACACAAATTTGAGGTTGTTTTTGTTATACTGTATATATGTTCCTACTCTTGTTTAACATATCTTGCATATTGATACAAATTTAAGATTATTTTTGTTAGAACATACTGTACATATGTTTCTACTCTTGTTCAAGGTATTGTACATATACAGCTAATTTAACAATGTAATGTAAATTTCTAGTCCTTGAAAGTTATTATTACAAACTATTTACAATAATAAAAAAAGGGTTAGTAGTCATCTATTACAATCAAATTTGTAGTAATGTTAGGTATGTTTTCAATGTCAAACAGAGATATGTTTTAGATAGACAGGTGGTCTTCAAGCACTTCAGAAATCTATAGAATATGGCATTTAAGATGTTTTAATGACATACTTTTTTTTTATGACAATGAGACATGTCAGTTCCTGGCAGTATCAACCTCATACAGAGAAGAGCATCAAAGAAACTCCATATGGAACTTTGTTTTCTTTATGGCAAAAGCTAGCCATATGGGCAAATAAACTTCCTTTGCTTCAATTGCTGATAATATACTGTCCAAAGTGGACCAACAGGATGCAAGAAAGGTGACTGCCAAACTTTGCCAAGACAAGGTAAGACAGTTTTTCAAAATTTCCTGCCCCACAGGAAAATCTATCCAATACCCTAGGCTGTAGGCCAGAGTTGGATGTCCCTATGATACAGAGGAACTTTGGGTTACTGTTCAGGCAGCCTGATGTCCCAGTCATTAGGTAACATTTCATCTTTCTGGGGTCTTTAATGGAGTTAAAAACTAAACAGTTAAACTTATAGCTTTCTTTAGTTATGATAGAAAGCAAATTACATATAAAATTATAGACTCACCAAGATAAGATAGGTAATAGAGTATTTCCTCTAATTTCACCAAATATAAATAGACTGGCTATTATAACTATAATTCTTACTTGAATACTGTTTTTGTTGAAGCCAGCCAGCCACTGAGCAACCAGCATGTGTAGAAAATGAGGTAACAAGCCATGAGCCACATGGCAAAGCATAAATAGAAATAGGGGTTAATTTAAGTGTAGGAGTTACCTAGTAATGAGTCTGAGCTATCAACGGAGCATTTAAAATTAACATGAGCCTCTGAGAGATTATTTGGAAAGCAGCTGCTGGGAAATGAAAACTTCTGCCTACAGCCCAATGTCAATGACATACTTCCTCCAACAAGACCACACATCCTAATCCTTTTAAATAGTCCCACTCCCCTACCATTCAAATCTATGAGCCTTTGGAGACTATTCTTATTTAAACCACCACACTAGGCATGGCTGCATCCACTTGTAATCCTGATGCTGAAGAGGCAGAGACAATTGTATGTCTGGGTCTCACTGGCCAGTCAGCCTAACCTAATAATAAGCTTCAAGATAAATGAGAGAACTTATCTCAAAAAGTCCAAGTGAATAGTTCCTACAGAATAACACTAGAGGTTGACCTTTATCTTAGTTAGGATATCTATTGCTGGGACAAAACACC
The DNA here is from genome assembly GCF_903995425.1 of Onychomys torridus. Classification (NCBI taxonomy): domain Eukaryota; kingdom Metazoa; phylum Chordata; class Mammalia; order Rodentia; family Cricetidae; genus Onychomys; species Onychomys torridus. The sequence continues at coordinate 34,468,159 of NC_050454.1, forward strand.
ATGACCAAAAGCAACTTGGGAAGGAAAAGGTTTATTTCATCTTTCAGCTTGTAGTCTATCATCCAGAGAAATCAGGACAGGATCTCAAAGCAGGAACCTGGAGGCAGGAACTGGTACAGAGGCTGTGAAGGAGTGCTACTTACAGAACTGCTTCTTCAAGGCTTGATCAGCCTGCTTTCTTATATGCCCTCCTGCCCTGTGATGTACCACCCACAATGTGCTATTACCTCCCATATCAATCATTCATAAAGAAAATGCACTAAAAGCTTGCCCACCGGCCAATTTGGTGGGACCATTTTCTCAATTGCGATTTCCTCTTCCCAAATGTCCCAAATGACTCTCGTTTTGAATCAAGTTGATACAAGCTAGGCATAAAATCTCTCCACATGCAGGGCACCTATACCTGCATGAACCCTTACACATACACACACACACCTACACACACACACACACACACACCTACACACACACACACACACACACACACACACACACACACACACACACCACTGAAAATCCTACCAGAAAGCTTAAAAGCAGACACCAGTTATTTCTACTGCAAGAGAAACTTTGTTGTGTTCATTTACTAGAAGCCTCGTTAACACTGAAGTTGATGACCACCATTTTACTTTCCACAGGCAGGGGCATCTCGTAGGAACCCTCAGCTTCCCCCGCTCTCCTGCTTAATCAACCTGAGATGATAACTGTGTAGCAATGGCACTCTGCTCAAAGCAAAGCCAGCATTCCTAGGATAGAACAATACAGCATCTCTTTTTTGAAACGCCTATTCCAGAACAGCATTTTGCATTTACCTGTGGAGAATTTGAAGGAGCATTAAAGTTTGGCTCAAAAGAAAAACCCAGTCTTGTCTCAAAGATAAGTTGTTTGTGCCCTTTAAAGAAACAGAGAAAAAAAGCAAATAGCTTTCAAATAGTGACCTGACAGTTCAGATGAACTCATTAGGCCTATACTAGAGATGCACCTGTAAAATGTGAAATGCTGCAAAAATATGATACAAAATCATTTATATAAATATACAAATATACAGTAAGTATATAGTCACTTGAAAAGGGAGAGTCTACCTTAATCTCAAGGTAGTGGTTACCACTGGGAAAGAGAGTAAGATATGGCATTGATATAAATGGGGCTTCAATTCTCTAAAGATTTATTTTCAAAAAAACAAACAAAGAAGGAAAGGAAGAGAGAGAGAGAGAGAGAGAGAGAGAGAGAGAGAGGAGAGAAAGGAAGGAAGGAAGGAAGGAAGGAAGGAAGGAAGGAAGGAAAGAAAAGAAATAAAAAGAAAGAGAAAAGAAAAGGAAAGAAAAAAGAACAAAATGTCAAGAGACTGTAAATCTGAGTAGTGGCTATATAAATAAGTATATACTTAGAAGTTTGGGATATTACTCTGGAATTAGTAGAGAAGTTTGTGTCAGAAAAACTCCAGACAAGATTTAAGAAATAATGCAAGTTAACATAGAAAAATAAGAAGATTAAAAATTGTACGTGTATTTTTTGTCTCTTCCTTATTATCTTAGTAGTTTCATGCTATGTATGTACCATAACTAACCTATTGCCTATGAGAAACATGTAAAATAATGTATTTACAGCCATTGTTACAAGTTTATAATGTATTTTTCTATCTTGTCTTATATGTATGATATATAACATTCGAAAGAAATTTTTTTCTTGATTGAGAAAAGGATACAAAATACAAAATCCACAGTTTTGATAACTGAAAATTGCTAATTGTTTTGCAGTACTTTATTATATTGGGTGTCTTGTCTTTCTTGGGCTTTTAGTTAGCTGATGAACAAATAAATTAGACACTTCTGGGTTTTAGTTGGGATTTTACATAGCTTGCATTTTAATTCTTTGGTTCTTTGCTGTTTCTATTAACCCATAGCACTATTTTAATAAATGTTATAATACCAAAAAAAATTGGGAAAAGGAAATTATTCCATGTGTACAAATTGGGCATATAAAGCTTTTCCAGTGAGGATATTCAATCCAAAGGGCTTACTTATTATTCATAAAGAAATATGTGTAAGCTTATTGGTTTGAGTTGTCAGGGAACAGAACTTGAATTTAAGGAACCCATGAGAAATGGTAAGTAGAGGCTGAAAGAACTCCACAAAGATGGCTTCTGGAGCTGGGGAGACACATGAGTACCTGAAGGTGATCCTCAGCACCTATATAAAAAGTTGGGTGTGGTATCATGGCCCTGTAATCTCATCACTGGGAAAGCAGAGACAGAAGGCCCCCTGGGGTTCACTGTCCTGCCAGTCTAGCAGAAGTAGTTAGCTCAAGGTTCACTGAGAGACCCTACCTCAAAATCTAGACTAAAAAGTGGTTAACAAAGGCATACAATATTGACCTCTAACCTCCACATGATTACAAGCATATCTATACACATGCACACACACAAAAGAAGAGAGAGAGAGAGAGAGAGAGAGAGAGAGAGAGAGAGAGAGAGAGAGGAGGGAGAGGGAGAGAGACTGAGCCTGGCACTGGCTTTTGAAACTACCCAGTGACATACCTCCTTCAGAAAGGCCACACCTCCTAATCCTTTCTAAAGGGTTCCACTAACAGGTGACTAAGCGTGAAAACACATGAGCCTATGGGGGCCTGTTCTCATCCAAACCACCACACTGACACACAAATTCCTAACTTAAATCACCCTCACTCCTAGGCAATCTCACAGTGTGTTGTTGTTGTTGTTGTTGGTGGTGGTGGTGGTGGTGGTGGTGGTGTGGTGGTGGTGGTGGTGACAGAAAAAAATGACTGAGGATGTAGGGAAATTTTCCCCTCTGACAAGATGGCTTGATTCGTTGTGGTACTAAGAAGTATTCTAAGGAGGCTATTGTTTTTCTCTGATCCTATCATCACTAAGACCCAAAGGCAGAAGCAATTGTGAAAAAAATGTGCAGTAGGGTGAAGAAAATAAATCCTAAATACCTTGTCAGAAGAATGTCATGTGAAAAGATTGATGTTGGGGAGTGTCAGGAATCTGTTGCAGAGAGAGCAGAACTAAAGAAAACAATCCCATAAATTCATGTGCAAACTTTTGAGCTCATTTGAAAACTATGAATGTGTAACTCTGAAGCCCCTCCCCACCGCACCAATCAGCAGAACATTTGTTTTTCTCCTTATTCAATCAACAACTTTGACCTTTTCACAGGAAGAAGCACCTGTGGCTTCTCCTTGGCATGTCTGAATTGCCAATATCACTACCATGTGCTTTGGAGTTATCATGAAGTAAACTGGGGGTGACACAGCAATGTAAAACCACTGATGTAGAGTTGGGGATTTAGCTCACTGGTAGAGCACTTGCCTAGCAAGCACAAGGCCCTGGGTTCGATCCTAAGCTCAAGAAAAAGATGACCATGAAGTAACTTATAGGTGGGTAGCATATACAGCATGGATAGCTGAAACAAAATGACTCAAGTCCTGAACAAGCTACAGCAGACAGCATGGAGTTTCATTGCGCCAGAAAGAACATTATCACCATGAAGAATAGCATGGAATGCAAAATTTACAAATTGTTTATTTCTGGAAATTTTCATTTACTACTTTCCAGCTGTAATGGATTGACTGGAGGTTAACTGAAACCATAGAATGTGAACTCAGAGACAATGGAAGCTCATTATACAGATTACTCATGGGCCAGATCCTAGACAGCCTATTCATTTGTTGTGTGTGCACAAGTGGCCTGTCTGGGATCAGATCAGTGATAAAATTTATGGTTCCTGCTTTGGCTGACCCAGGATCCTCCACCTCTGCCACTTTCCCATGGAAATTTTAGAGTCTTGGGTTATAACATATATCAATAAAATGTGTAATTCTCTTGTACATTACTGCAATCATCAACGATTCCTAAAGGCACTCAGCCTCCACCTGAACATCCTCAGAATGGTTCTCTGGATTAGGCTGTATATGAAGAGGTCTCATTTTTTTTTCCAGTTATTTTTATCAACATGTATTACTTGAATGCATTCTGGAACATTAATGTTTGATTTTAATGCACACACACTGCACACACTGATCAAATGGAGGCAATTGGCAGGTCTCACCCTCCACTGTTTCTTTATGCTTGAAGGCTTCCTGGTCTTCTAGATCTTAGAAAACGTAAGTTGTTGTGAACTACAGTTATCTGACTTCGGCATAGTACTCCATCTAATTGTATTTTTCTACCCACCTTCCAGCCTCATTTTTCCACAGTCTAACCGTCTTCCCACCTTGATTGGTCACCACTGTTACCCTTCCTGAACTACTGTTTTAGCTTCCACTCTTTAGAGACAAATGGCACGTGTTTTCTGTGCGTAGGTTGTTTTGCCTAACGTAATGTCCCCAACTTCCAGCTATTTCCTGAAAATGATGAGATTTTACTCTTTTTGTGGCCAAATAACAATGTTCCATTGTATACACACACATGTATGATTGTATGTATGTATGTATGTATGTATGTATGTATGTATGTATGTAGAGGGGGTAGACAGGAAGTCATGACATTTGGGAAGAGTCAGAGCTGGGGAGGTAAGGTTGGTTGGTAGCTCTCACTATTTCCCTGATCTCCTAAGGCTTTTACCCCAATATTTGGCTCTGTGTTTTTTTTATTTAATAAGACCACTTGGAAATCTGGCTACAAGATATAGATAGATAGCTATGCCTTTTTCTGTTTTTCTGGGTATTTGTTGGTGAATACCCAGATATTGTGAAGACTGTTGAAGTAAGCATGAAAATGCAAGTACATTAACATGATTATTTTCGTTCTCATCCATATTCTATAAGCACAAATAGCCACCAAGTGTGATCAAGTGGTATAGGCAAAATTTCTTTTTTATTATTTTTATTTATTTTATCTTACAGAATATATCCCAATCACAGCCTCCCTCCCTTTCCCCCAGCCCCTCTCCACCTCCCAGTTCCCTGAGATCCACTGCTCCTCATTTTCTGTTCAGAAAAGAGCAGGCCTCCCAGGGATACCAAAGGAACTCAGCATAAAAAGATGCAATAAGACCAGGCACAAACTCTCATATCAAGGCTGGATGAGGCAACCCAGCAGGAGGAAAAGGGTCCCAAGAGCAGACAGAAGAGTCAGAGATATGCCCACTCCCACTCTTAGGAGTTCCACAAAACCCCCAAACTAAACAACCACAACATGTAGACAGAAGATCTAGCACATACCTATGCAGGTTCCATGATTACTGCTTCAATCTCTGTAGGCCTCTGTAAGCCTGCTTAGTTGATTCTGTGGGATGTGTTCTCCTGGAGTTCTCAACCCCTTTGGCTCCTACAGTTCTACCTTCTCCTCTTCTGTGAGATTTCCAGAGCTCAGCCTAATATTTGCTGTGGGTCTCTGCATCTGCTCCAATCAGCTGCCAGAGAAAAACTCACTGATGATGATTGGACTAGTCACTGATCTATGAGTATAGAAGAATATCATTAGGAATCATTTCACTGATTTTTTTTCCAGTTGTGTTTGGTTCTACCCTAGGTCCCTGGGCCATCCAGTTTCCGATTCCTGGCCATCCAGGCAGTGTCAGGCATGGGTTCCCTCTCCTGGGATAGGCCTCAAGTTTGACCAGTCATTGGTTGACCACTCCCACAAGCTCTGCGCCACCATTGTCCCAGCACACCTTGCAAGCAGGACACATTGTGGGTAGAAGGTTTTGTGGCTGGGTTGCTTTGTCTGGTTACATAAGATGGCCAGTTCAGACTCCAACTCCATGACTTGCAGTCCTTGCTAGGGTCACACTCACAGGTTCCAGGAGGTTTCCACCACACTAGGTTTCCACATAACCTCCCCAAATGGCCTCCAATCCCAGGCATCTCTCCCAGTACCCTCTCCCTCTATCTCCTCTCCCCTCCCCATCTGTTCTCTCCTGTTCCCATCCCTACTTGCCCCCAGTCCACCTGTATAATTATTATATTTCCCCTTCCCAGGGAGACCCATGCATCCCCCTTAGATCCCTCCTTGTCACTTAGCCTCTCTGGGTCTGTGGCTAGTAAGGTGATTATCCTTTACTTAACAGCTAATGTCTACTTATAAGTGAGTGCATATCATGTTTGTCTTTCTGGGTCTGGGTTGTTTCATGCCAGATGCTTTTTTTTTTTCTAGTTCCATCCATTCTAGGCAAAATTTCTGGTTACATAATTTATTAAAACTTTCTGAACAGTTCAGCCTTGGTATAAACAATTTTAAAACTGTTATTATGCATTTTAACACTAGTGAACGAAATTATATTTATGTTACTATGCACAATTAGCACTAGAAGAGACATTGTTGCACTCATCTGTTGGTTGTTCTGGGATTGGCAGCAGTACTATTGAAGGGCATGGAAACTGTATCTTGTGGACTACCCTAGTTCAAATGTATGATGGAAACTACATCTTGTGGAGTGTCCTAGTTCAAATGTGTGAAGATGCCTGAAATGAGGAAAAATAATCATTATTTTAAAAAATTATTCAAATTTTGCAATCATATATTAGGAATAGTAACAAGCAATTGTATCCTTTCCTGGACGTTAAGGAGTGAATTGCCCTTTCTGACATGAGTGTTTACTTCATGGGTTATGTTCATATGAGAAAAAGAAAATCTTACGTAGTAACTTTAAATTGTCTATTAAAACCTATTCATTTTATAATACAAGTTATTTGCTAAATATGTATTTTGGAATGTATACATTACCAATTGCCTACAAATAAAAAAATTGAATTAAGCAGAATGTATGTTTTGTTTCCCTTATCCATGGCATGTGAGTTTTTTTTAGTGCTTTCTAAACATCTCGGCCTTGATTTTTAAAAATTTTTAAAAATTATTATGTTTCACAGTAACCCTAGTAAAGAAAGTCAATTTCTCTGCCAATATATGCAGCTAGTATTTGAAAGCAGATCTCTATATCCTTCACCCATATGTGCTGTCCAAAACAGGAGTCCTTGGCCACATGTGGCTCTTTAAATCATAAAGAAAAATTTAGTGAAAAATAAACAACATTTTTAAAACCCATGGTCCTAGTTTCTTGGTGCCACTGGCCACGTTTTGAGTACTCAGTACTCAAGTAGCTAAAGATGGTTACCATCCAGCTTAGATACACAACTTCATCACTGCAGAAAGAGTTACAAGACAAAATGGCCAAAGCTCTTAGAGTCTTCCTGGTCCCTGCTGTCTGGCCAGGTTGCTCCCTAGACCATGACCCCCTAAGCATCTCCCTATGTTTTCTTCCTTCCTCTTTTCTTACCTTCATCCCTTCCCTGATCCTTCTGGTGCCAACAGAAGGCCTCTACTTCGTAATTCCTTCCAGTAAAGATGGTATTAATTAGCTTTCTTGTCACTATGACAAAATTTCTGACATAAACTATTTAAAAGTAGGGCAAATTTACTGAGCTCACAGTATCAGAGGCTTCAGTCCATCTTTGTGGGGAGGCTGTGACAGAGAAGTTTATTTCATGGTGAGCTTCAAGTAGAACAGGAGGTAGGGTAGGACAAGATATGGTTCTCTGGGATACATCTCTTGTGACTTTCTCCTCCAGCTCAGCTCTACTTTCTAAGGATTGCAGAACATCTCCATAACAGTGCTGTGGGCTGAGGACCAAGTATTCTATAGATGGGCCTTTGATAGACGAATACTTGAAACCATAGAAAGACTTTCCTGTCAAGTTAAATAGACTTAATAGCAGTTATGTTTAGGCAGCATATGCATGGATGTATACAGTTGGTGCATTCTTTCTCCATGCAAACAAGTTGTAGTGTAGCTGAAGACTTCTGGAGATGCCATACACTACAAAAAGCATTGACATTAAAGTAGAAGCTTTAGGCACCCTGGTGCCTAGAACCTCAGAGAACAGACCTGCAAATGCCTGCAGGGCACCTTTCAATTGCATGATTCTCTGAGTAGGTTCACCTGCTCCAGCCTAGGGTTGCTAGGAACCCTGCGCTATCTAAGGTGTCACCATAAGAAATGAAACATCTGTGAGTTTGACAAGTTGTTTATGAAGAGAAGATTGAAAGAAAGGTTTGTTTTGCTTGTAACCATAAAAAGCTGTTAGAGTTCAGGATGGGGTTTTGAGGCCAAATCCATTTATTCTTTGTCCAGAGCAGGGCCCCTGCCAAGGCATCACACAAACCACAAAGTAGAAATAACAATGAGACTCTTAGTAAAAACTTGGCAATTATTCATCCTCCCTGTGTGTACAAGGCCCTGACAAAAACAGAACAATGGGAATTTAAAAAAAAAAAAAACTTAACAGGTAAATGAAGGTTGCGTCAGGAGTTATTGTTTCTGCAGAAAGCTCATAAGATAGGATTAAGCAGGCAAACAGACACTTGTTTGCTCTATGGTCCACTTACTGGGTCAGAGAAAAGTGGCCAGCTGATGGGCTCAATGGGCTAGCCCTGTCTTGTCAAGATATTTCCACCTTCTGTGTTCCAGTTTGATTTCTGTTGCTTGAGATAAAACACTCTGACCAAACCCAATTTAGAGGAGGAAAAGATTGATTTGGTTTACACTTCAAGGTCACTAAGGGAAGTTAGGGCATGAACTCAAGGCAGAAATCCAGGAGGAACACTGCTTGCTGGCTTCCTCCCTTGCTCATGTTTAACTAGCTTTCTTTTATCACTCAGGACCACCTGCTTAGGGATGGTGACACCCACAGTGGGCTGGGCTTTTCTCCACCAGGCAGACATGACAACAAGCCAATTTGACCTAAGAAATTCCTCAATTTGGGCTTTTCTCCCAGATGATTTTAGGCTAACTAGTACATCCTTAGAAGGCCTTGCTATCTTAGCATGTCTAAAAAAAAAGGTTTAAAAAAAGAACAGGGAGAGTGTTAGGCTTCAGACTTAAGTAATGTGCCATGTACAATGTTCTACATTCTGAACTCAAAAGCTTCCCCAACTTGGCTTCCTGGAAATATATACATGACTGAACTAAGCTGCATGTTCACAAAACTTAAATTGGTGGCTTTTCTCCAGTATTGTGTTTTTTTATATTTTAACTATGTTTTGTTACTCATCAAAGTAATCTGTGCACATTGTTTTGTTAAATTATATGAAAATATTTATTAAAAGTAATAAAGCAGTTCCCCGTTATTCACCTGCCTCACGTCAAAGGCTACTATTTTCAATTCTTTTTACTTACATCTGGTAATAACTTCAGCATGTACTGATGAACACATGAATACATATATACATACATACATACATACATACATACATACATACATACATACATAATACAATGTTCAGAGGCGTATTCAAAGGTATTAATGGTAAAACTAGCTATAAGAATACACACATGTGCATATGGTACTAAACCTTCCTCTTGCTACCACTTTTCAAAAAAACTTGTCATGGAAATTTCAATCATATAAGAAAGTTAGAGAGTAACACCGTGAGACCTCTCCTGGGTATCCATCATTTGACATACAACAACCAATGGCATCTTGTCTATAAATCTATTCACTTGTTCACTCATCTACCTCAACTGCATTATTATGAAGCAATACAAGATATTCTCTCATTCTAACTTTAAATATCTAATTGAATATGTATTGTTGAAAAATCTAGATTTTTTTTTATCATAAATGATAAGCATACCACTATGATACATCTAAATCTAACAATTACCCATAGATGTCACCAAATACAGTTATTTTTCCATATCCAGATAATTTTTATAATTATCCCTACAGTTGGCTCAGACAAATCAGAATATAATTGGTTTCATATTTTTTCATTATGTCATTTAATCATTTCTTTGGGTCTATAGTTATTCAAAGCTAGGGGCATTTTTGTTCCCAGGAGACAGATCAATGTCTGGATATACTTTTGGTTGCCACAACATTCATGGGAAGGAGGCATCATCCCAACAAAGCAGAGGTGGGGGGGAGGACAAGGGGCTAAAAACTAAAGCATATCCATACCAAAAGGCTACTTACTAGTCATTAGGTTTAGAGATCCTGAGGTAAGCAATACTGGATTCTGCCTCTTCTCCCCCCTCTTCCTCTCCTCACCCCTCACTCTCTCCTAACCTTTAGAGTTTCCCACATTCTGGAATCCACTGATTGCCTTCCCATTTTTATGTATAATGCATTCCTTCTTCCTCCAACTTTCTGTAAGTTTTGAATACAGGTGGACCACGCTAAAGTATTAAACAAATAGAGGGCACATGAAATACTAAAAGCTCAGTGAGAGCTTGTGAATCCAGCAGCCGTACCACAAATTACTGGAAACCGAAAGCTCACAAAGACTTCATTTTTCTTCCTAGTCTAACCTCTCACTTTTACAGAACAAGATGAAACACAACTTGGCCAAGTTGACAAGAAGATTTCTTGAATCTGTATCTTTGACATTTGAGATAAGGGTCTATTTCTTGAGAAAAACAGACATAATCAGATTAAAGTTCAATAACATATATTTCTGGCAGGAAAGTTCCTAGGTAGTGATGTGGACTTGCAGACAAGGCAGGTACTAACTGGTTGCTCACTTTGTGAGCACTTACTGATGGTCCTTGCCTAAAGCTATCATTTCACCAGAGCCAGCTCATCGATGTTGTAAAAAGGCTCATGGTTTTCAATGGAAATATTATTTAATGAAAATATTTTTATTTCTTTTACAGTAAAACCAATCATTACCTTTATAATACAAAAATACATTCAGTTTTTTGTTTTAACTCTGACACTAATATCCCAAAGTAACTCATCCAAAGCTCTAGCTTTTATTTGCATTTGGGGGCAATATAAGTACAGAAGTATAATTAAATATACATATACATGCACATACACACACATACATGTCATATAACTATGTGATCCTTTTCATGTATGTGTGGTACTGGAGAGTGAACCTGGGAACTTGTACATGCTAGGCAAGTACCCTACCCCTGAGCTATATCCAAGGCCTCATCATTTCCATTTTTAATGTACAGTAAGAGTATTTACATGTTTAATATATGTATATCTACTTTTCTGAATTATTACACCTAATCTAATAATTTATCTTTTTCATTAATTGGTTAAATTAATATGAGAAAAAATAAAATCTTATTTTGGTTTAAGTGTATTTAAATAAACAAGTAAATTTGATATAGTTATTGGCCATTTCCATTTCTTCTGCAAAATATCTACTCATGTTCTCTGGTCATTTTTCTACTAGGTTTTCATATTTTTATTAATTTGTAGAGACTTTTAAAAACTAGTTCTTTTCTATCTTTTTAAAATTTTCTTATTTTAACAATTTTGTTTGTTATTGTAGCAGACTAGATATGGTCAAAAATTCTTTCATGTTTCTGTCATTAAGACATGGACCGCCGGGTGGTGGTGGTGCATGCCTGTAATCCCAGCACTCAGGAGGCAGAGCCAGGCAGATCTCTGTGAGTTCGAGGCCAGCTTGGTCTACAGAGCTAGTCCAGGACAAGCTCCAAAGCTACAAAGAAACCCTATCTCGGGGAAAAAAAAAAAAAAAAAAGACATAGACCATGCAGCCCCTCCATCTGAACATAGATGGGCTATATGATCGCACTAACAGGAAACAGTGGAAATGAGGCCTGCTGGGTTCTGGGTCTGTTGGAACGTTTGCTCTCCAGATCTAAACACCATACTGCAGCCCAAACAACCCTTACGGAGGGGCCTCCTGGAAAGCTGGGGCCCCCAAAAGGGTCGCAGTTGTTCTGTAGGTGACAGATAGGTCCAACTCAACAGCTGTGTGACTGAGCCCTTTTGGAAATAAATCTTTCACCTGATGCTGTCAGTAATGATGGGCCCTACCCTGCTAAGCCCTACCCAAAGTACAGATTTCATGAACAAAGCTGTTTTCGAAAATACTACAAATTTGAACATGTTTTATCAAGTATTTTTGTAAGCCCAAAACAAATGCAGGTGTGCTAGTACGTGATGTCGAATAGCCAAGGTCCAACAGTGAAAAATTTGAGGAGTTTGTAGCTCTCCACCATTTACACTAACGGTTCACAAGATTGTGCAGCAAAGTAGCCCTCTAGAGAACCATTCTGGCCAGAAGCTATCAAAAGAGAAAAAAAATGCATTTTCTATTGATTCACAACAGAGGAAGGAAGCCATAGGGCAAGGAACAAACAGCAAAGGCTCCGTGGTAACTGAATGTGACTCACTGGTACAGTTTGTAATCACTCCTCCTGTGCCAACCAACACATTGGGAGTTAGGGGACACTTTCGGTTAGCAGACACTTGCATTGCAAGATGAGGCATGAAAAAGCAAACATCAGGTCACTTTAAAGAAGGATTATTTTATCACGGTGAAGTATCAAGAAGTGGAATAAGTTGCCTACTCGGGCTGTTCTAAGGGGCACATCCTCAAATCTAATTCAGCACTTTCAGACAGTGTTGAATCCCAATTCAGACTACCTTAGTAAAAACTCCTCCCTCCCGAAGTTTGAGGAAGCATAAAAAAGATCACTTAATATGTCATTCTGTTATTTTTGACTCAATTCCAGTCCACAATGAAGAACTGCTTGGCAAAAGAGAAGTGATGGAAACGTTCAGAAGTCATGAGCGCTCCCTGGAGAATTGGTAGATTCCAGGGCTAGCACAGGGAAAATACACAAAGAGGCTGCACTATCTCTCAGGGGTGGAAAGTTGAGAACATTCTTAAAAGTAAAAATGCAACAATGTTGAAAGGTCAAGAGAGCCTAAAAGAGCATCCACAGGTCAGAAAAATTTCAGAAGTTCAATAAGAGTGATATTAGATTATATTTCTAATAACAAAATCAACATCCATTAATTATTAAATGGACAACCCTTCCTAAAAGAAGTATTTTACTTAATGCATAGAGAATAGCTATTGGAAAGACACAGTAATAGTTTTTGAAGGTAAGATCCACCAAATGAAGTTAAAATTAGTGGGTAAAAATTTAAACAGAAATAATATATTTATATATCTAAAATTATCTTAAAGTATTGAGTAATAAAAAGGAGAAGTGGAAACTTGATTGTGGAGACTCTGGCAGATGAAGCAATCAAGACATCACCAATAACATACACAGAAACTATATATACCCAAGTCCGTCTTGAAAAATGCATCTTGAGGGGTCTTCCACGAGAATAACTGGTGCTTTGAAAGCCTCAAAATCATGAAAGAAAAAGAAAAACTAAAGCTATATGACAAATTAAATGCAATGTTTCAAAAGAGGAAAAATCAAGTTGTTTTTTTTTTTTTTCTGCTTACATACATGCAATACTTAAAACCCAATCTAAAACTACAGATGTGAAAGCCGTTCCTTGTACACCTGGCTGTTCTCCAACAGGCCCTAACTACACACCGTGTGATTGGGTTCGACCCCAAGAGAATTTACCTGACCTCAGAATCAGACCCCACAGGTTAAAAGCTTAGTCAAACAATACCACCCCTCACATCAAATGACAACTAGAAGCAGTAAGTTGTTCCCTACACCTGTGATGAGTCAGGGCATCCACCACTCCCTTAGATTCAGTTACTTTGATAAGGTAGCTCTCATGGCCTAGGAAAACGCTCTATATTCTGTATTAACATGGGATATAATAAAGGATGCAGAGGAATACTCAGACAGAAAGAAGCACATGACAAGATACGTGTGAAGGGGCCATGGACATTTATGTTCTTTCCCGGTGTCCCACACTCCAGGTACCTATTCAACATTCTGAAGGTTCTCCAAACTCTATTACTTTGGGGGTTTGTGGAGGCTTTATTAAGAAATTATGATCAACTACACCATTGGTCTTTGGTGATCACCTCACTCTTCAGCCTTTCTCCCTGCCCCCCACCCCATCTCGACAGAGGTTGGAGGATGAGTTGAAAGTTCCAAACTTCTAATTGCGAGCCTAACTCCCTGGAACCCGGCTATTGTCTTGAGACTATCCAGCAGCACAGCAAGGGACACCTCATTAGAACAAAAGGTGCCTCTGTCACCAAATAAAAACCCAAGGGGCTTTCCCAAGGGATCTGCAAGTCACACTTGGGAACTTGAAATAGTCTAGAACAACTTCCTGTTCTGTCTCATACGTGAATCTTAGTGTCATGTCTTTGGATGTGTGTGTTTAACTTTGAGTACCTGTAGAGGCAGGAAACTAGAAAAGGATCACTGAATAGGGAACATCTTAAGGGAGGGGATAGCAAGCATAAGTATTATGGAAACAGAGAGGGTAATGATGGAAGCAGAAAATTTAAACAGGAATATTCAAATGCTATGGGACTGCACAAAACTAGATCTGTCAACAGTCAATTATGGAGGCTCAGAAGACTGTACCACTGCTGGATTTTTAGGTGAAGGCCAGTTATCATCTTTATCATCTTTGGCTGTATATCCACTGGTGAACCTACCAGACTCCACCTATGGTCACACAGATGACCTTGGTTAAATTCACCAGGCTTCAAACCAAACAAAAAGACAAGAATGTGGGAAAGGGAGCAGGGTTAACAGGGAGTAAGATGAGAGTAGGTGGGGCTTACTGTAATCAGAATTTATCATACACATTATGAAATTGGGGTCAAAGACCAAATATTAGAAGATTCTCTTAGCACCCCTATAAGATTTTTCAGTTTGTGCAATACTGGCACAAACATTGTGGGAGTAACCAACTATCATCTGATGGATTTAAGGCCCATTCCATGAGATCGAACCCATGCCTGATACTGCTCAGGTGGCCAAGAACTTAAGACCAGATAGGTCAGAGACCTAGGAGGAAGCCAGAACTCTTGTTCTGCTAAAGGAACACAGCAATAAAATAACTACTAAGAACATCCTGCTATACTCAGAAATCAGTGTCTTGCTCGGCCATCCTCAGATACGCTTCCTCATGCAGTAGATGGGAACAAAGACAGAGACCCACAAATGGACAATGTGCCGAGAATGAGAGACCTTGAAACACTCCGAACTAAATGAGATGTCCTCATCACATCCCTTCCTTCAGGCTCAGGAAACTGTGGAGGAGTGGGTAGAGAGATTGTAAGAGCCAGAGGGGATGGATGATACTAGGGAAACAGTGTCTTCAGGACACAATAGGATTGATGAACTATGAACTCACTGGGACTCTGGCAACACACACAGGGCCTGCTCATGTCCACACGGCTGACAGGGGTGTGTGAACATGAGCTCCCATCCCAAACCAAGAAGCTACCACCAACTGACAACTGCTCACCAAGGAAAACGTTTTCACTCCGAGGGAGTCTTACTATGTGTGACATAAACCACACTTAGAGCCAGGCCCATGCCCAGCAGTACATGACCAACACAGAGTGAACTCAATCAATGTAATTTTGAATTTTTTTTTTGTTTTATATTGCTTTGTCTGGGCTTTTTTTTTTAACCTTGATTTTTTTGCTTATATATTATTATTTCTGATATTGTGGTTTTGTTTGTGTATGTATGTGTTTCTTGTGCTTTTTCTTTGTTGTTGTTGTTTGTTTATTTTATTGTTTTTTTTCCCTTTTGTCCATTCTCTAAAGACAGAGAGAGAGGGAGAAAGAAGGGTGGAGTTGGAAGTGTAGGGAGATGAGGAGGATCTGGGAGGAAGTAAGAGAGGGGAAATCATGATACATATTGCATGAAAAATTTATTTTCAACTGAAAAAGTACAAAAAAATAATGTCAGAGTTCTATGACAGGAAACAAGAGATATGTCTATATAATTTTACAAAAAGGCGCCATGCACCAGCCTATAGACATTTCCTATATTAGTAGGAAAGCTAGTAAAATTTCAATACATGATGTAATTAGTAGTGTTGTGGATGTCGCTCTGTATAAATAAAATGCTGATTGGTCAGTAGCCAGGCAGGAATTATAGGTGGGACAAAAAGAAAAGAGAATTCTGGGAACTGTAGCATGAATTGTTAGAAGTTCTTATTAATAAAATCAAACCGGAGCCAGGTATTGGGGTGAATGCTGGAAGATCAGAGAAGCAGAACAAGCCACAGCTTCCTCACCTCTCCAGTTCCTCAGCTGATCCTGTTTCCTCAGACTGGAAGCTTCTGAGTCCTCATCCAGAATGAATCTCAGCTCAGCTGCTGCTAGAAGCCGAAAAACTTAACCAGCCAAATGCTTCTAGTTTCTGGTCCTCATGCCTTCTATATCTTTCTCTTTCTCCCATCACTACCTGGGATTAAAGGCATGAGTCACCAAGCTTGGCCGTATCCTTGAACAGATGGATTTCTGCCTCTGGAATGCCAGGATTAAAGGCTTGTGCTGCCACTGCCTATCCTCTATGTTTAATATTGTGGCTATTCTGTCTCTGACCCCAGATAAGTTTATTTGGGTGCACAATATTTTGGGGAATACAATACCACCACAGGGAACAGGAAGGCTGAGTCAGGAGAGATGCTGCCAGCCGCCACCATGAGTACCAACATGAAAGATACTGGTAAGCCACAAGCCATATGGCAAGGTATAGATTTATAGAAATGGATTAATTTAAGATGTAAGAACTAGATAGTTAGAAGCCTGAGCCATTAGGCTAAACAGTTTAAATAATATAAGAGTCTGTGTGTTTATTTTTATAAGTGGGCTATGGGACCGCCGGGGCTTGGCGGAACCCAAAGGAAAAAAACTCTAGCTACACAGTAGTGCTTTAATTTTAAGGTAAACATTAATTTTTAACATTTCTGCACTGTTATGTCAGATGTTAACAGGGAAGTTGAGTGAAGAATGGGGGTGAAATTGTTGGACTATTTTTGAAATTCTTCTGCGTATCTAAAACGGTCTCAGAATGAAGACTATTTTTTTTTGTTTTGTTTTTAACGCGTTGATGATCACATCTTGGAAGTTCCAGGACAGGAAGAATAGAACACTGGCTACAGTTAACTCACATCAGCCACTGGGAAAATGTCTGCAGAGAAGGGACAGACATGACCTCACACCGAGACCCTAAAGGGAAAGTGACTAAACAAAAACAGTGGACAGCAAGGGAAGCAGCACAACCCTCTGAGGCCGCTGAGTCAGCCTCCGGTGAGTCACATTCCAGCCTCTTCCTGCCCCACAGCCATCGGTTATCCAATCCCATCCATCTGAACTGTCTGCCCTGCTCCTGTGCAGGACTCTGGTTCCCGTCTCTTCCTCCTGACTAATCACTGCTCCTGCCTGCACGAGCCTTCTGGAGTCAACACGTCCTAAGTGGGTCATAGGATTCCAGTCATTTACCTCCTCTCTTCCAGCACCTTCCACCTCATTTTATTCACGACATCCAAACTCCTTAGTCTAACACTGAGCCTCTCCTAAACGCCGTCCTTATCTCGTCACGCTCCTCCAAGAAGCCAGTTCCCTGCTGCAGCTTCGGGAACAGCCCTGAGTTCCAGAGCATACCCTCTCCTGACCTCTGTTCCATTGAGTCATTCTACCATAGCAGCACCTTTCTCTGTCCTACAAACTCTGCATCCTGTTTTGTTTTGTTTTTTCTGTTTTCAACAGACTTCCCTGACTGTTCGGAGCATTCCTACTCTGTCCATCAGGGTCTGCAAGGATAACTAACTCTGCCCTGCCCATACACTCCCCTAGGAGATATGAATGCAGTTATTGAGCAAATACCACATGACACGTAGCTTGTGGAATATAAGTCATGAGACTGATTTTCTTGATATCATGTAAATCCTCTGATGTAGCTAGAGTTTTTCTCTCCGGGTCCCGCCAAGCCCCGGCAGTGCCGTAGCTCACTTATAACGTAAACATACAGACACTTACATTATTTAAACTGCACTTTGATGGCAAAGTCGGTATTTTAATCATCTGAGAATTCCAAGCCCTGGCTCAAGACTTGGCTCTGAGGGGTCAGTCACCACTCCTGGTGAAGTTGAACTAAGCGAAAACCTGATGTATTGAGATTCCCAGAGCCGCAAAGGGAGCCGGAGTTAAAGAAGACACACAGCTACATGTGTTCCTATTAAATTTAAACTTTTAAATCGCACAAAATACTGGAGAGAAATAAAAAGCCAATGATTCTAGATGGATATCCAGGAGTGTAAGCCCAAGTACACAAACTCAAAAATGCTTGTTGAAAGAAGCATTACCAGCTTGAGCCAAAGCTTGTTACCGGTAACCGAAAATGCAGTGTTAGCTACACCAGCTTTTGATAGCAAGAGACAGGCAAAGACCAGGCTCTGATAAAGATGACAGTAATACCAAGAGTGAAATATGCAGCACGAAATTATCTAGCCTTCATTTTGCTTAATTTTTTTCTATCAAGGAGAAGGGTGTTCATAATGAAAGATTCAGATAAACCTTGTTAGAGGAAAGGAAACCAATTTTCTTTGAAAGAAATTTTATCACCAGATTCAATTATCCCAGGGTATGAAAACAACTTGCTGATATAAACTGATTACATGAGATTATTGTCGGCCATGTATCACAAATTATGAGGGATGAAATTGTAGAAAGGTCTAGAGGTGAGAACTTGTAATTAAAAACCAAGTGAGCAGGAGAAGGGAAGAGAGTGGGATCTGTGGTTGGTATGTAAAATGAATAAAAATTTTCTTAATAATAAGAATGTTAAAAATAAAAGAGTGAGCAAAGAGTGGGCAAGAAACCCAGTTATTTCAGAAATGGTGATTCTCT
Organism: Onychomys torridus; assembly: GCF_903995425.1. NCBI lineage: Eukaryota > Metazoa > Chordata > Mammalia > Rodentia > Cricetidae > Onychomys > Onychomys torridus. The sequence continues at coordinate 34,486,703 of NC_050454.1, forward strand.
TAGACTAATACTGAACTCCGGCTAGACTATATGAGTTATCTGATAAGTAATTTGTCCTACATTATAAACTTGCATTGTCCAATACAGGGACCACTATTGACATCCCATTATTCAAAATTATATGATTTTTGTTGATTAAAAAATATTACTGGGTCATATTAGCCTTATTTTCACCACTTGTTTCATATATATATATATAACTGGTGTGTATGATATTGAATAGCTCAGAAAATAGAATATTTCCATCATTGCAAAAAGTTCTATATAATAATGTTGTTAAAGAAAAACTAATCATTAGTGAAGGAGACTCCCGTACAGCAGAAGATTCCTTCCAGACCCTGGATTAGGCACAAACCACACCCAAACACCTGTTTTCACTGAGGGATCCTTTGTAAAGTGGAGAAGAAAAGTTAAAGTGGTATTGAGTTGTTTGTTTCTGCTTTATTCACAGCTACCAAACATTGAAGGTAGCCAAGATGCCCTTCAGAGGAGAACAGATAAATAATTTATAGTACATATGAACAATGGAATATCCATCAGTAATAAAAGCAAAAACACTAACAAAGACATAGGGGACTCTCAAGTGCATATTGCTAAGTGAGAGAAGCTAGCCATAAAGGTGTATACAAGTCCATCCAAATGGATGCCGTTCTCGGAAAAAGTAAAATTATAGAAGCAGTGAAAAGATTTTTGGCTGCCTGAGGTTTGAAGAGGGAAGTGGATAGGTGGAGCTGCACTGGGCAATGCTATTTCTTTTTATGACATTTTAGAGGTAGATTTATATCATTACATATTTGCTGTTACTCATAAGTACAACATAATAAAGGAAACAATGTAAGCGTCGCCTGTACTTGATAATGATGTTAACATTTGTCATTGGTTGTAACAGGTGCCCACTTTTGGATGGTTTGATGACAGTCTGTAGGGAGTTATATATGTGTTTGGAGGGAGTAGATGAGAAATGTTTTCTGTTGGCTAGAGTCTGAAACTAATCTTTAAAGAACAAAGTGAGTTATCTTTGTTTAAAAGATAATAGTTTTTTTGGTTTTTTTTTTTTTTTTAATTTCCTTACTTGTCCCTATAAGTAAAAACTGGGAGAAAGAAGAGTGAGATCCTGTCGTTCACAGCAAAATGGATGATGGATGGAGCACATCCCGTTAATAAAATAAGGCAGACTTAGGAAGTACTGTATGTTCCCTCTCCTGTGTAGAAACTAAAGCAGAAACAACCTGAATATAGATTAGTGGTGACTGGAGTGTGAGAAGGAACAGGGAGCTGACATGAGGAGGCCAGATAAGTGCCAATAGGCAACTGAAGGAACAGCCTTTCACATTGCACAGCACGGCAGTACGACTGTCTCACAACAACCTGTTATGTATTGATCCAAGGAGAGGAGCTTGTAGGCTCGAAACACAAGGAAATGATATGAAGAAAAAAGGTTGATTACCTTGATTTGGTCAGTGCAGATTGTGTAAAGAGATTGAAATACTCCAGTGAACCCTATTAGTATGGACAGTAAGCACACGGACATAATAAAGATAATCTTGAAAAGTAAATGCTGAGAGAATAACTGTAAAGGAAATTAAAGGAGAACTGTTTGAATGACAAAGAAAACTGCATTCCTAACCTCGATGTTCCATCTCACCTCTTGTTTCTATCATTTTTTTTTTCATTCAACAACTTTTGTTGGTAATTTTTTTTAATTACTTTTAAATCTGAGGGATTTGAGCTTCTGGGAATATGATGGCCATCCAGCAGAATGTTCGAGGAAGCAGAAGAAATTTGGAGTATCTTTTCAAAGTTTTGATTCTCCTTTATTTTATTCTCTCTCTCTCTCTCTCTCTCTCTCTCTCTCTCTCTCTCTCTCTCTCTCTCTCTGTGTGTGTGTGTGTGTGTGTGTGTGTGTGTGTGTGTGTATACCTGCTAACCTATATGTATACCACATTCATTCAATACTCATGGAACCCAGAAAAGGATGTGAGATTCCCTGGAACTGGAGTTACAGGCTATTATAAACTGCAGGATGTGGGTGTTGGGGACCTAACCTGGGTCCCTGTACAAGCTGCAAATGCTCCCAAATACCAAACCATCCATCTCTCCAGACCCTTTCATTGCTCTTTAAATACATACATACATACATACATACATACATACATACATACATAACAACTAAAAATCATTTTTATAACACAGCATATAAATAAGTATTAAAAAACAAAATCATGGGGCTGGAGAGATAGCTCAGTGGTTAAGAGCACTGGCTGCTCTTCCAAAGGTTCTGAGTTCCATTCCCAGCAACCACATGGTGGCTCACAACCATCTGTAATGAGATCTAGGGCCCTCTTCTAGCCTGCAGGCATACATGCAGATGGAACACACGGTATACATAATAAATAAATAAAACTTTTTTTAAAATTGCAGAAAAAAAAGTTATAGACATGAAGTGCATCAAAATCTGCTTCCAGACTCACCAGTGCCCAAACAAGACAAATTCACATTGCTCTCAAAATGCTCTCATGGAAAAAGTAGAGTAATGCCAGTTTAGTATGTGCCCAAACTCTGTACTCTGCATGGAAGTCCACAGATGAATGAGGCACAGCTGGTCCTTCAGAGAGCTGGTCATTTCCCAGCTCTGTGGGGACCACAAGCCCATTCCTGTCACAGTACAAAAATAGTCACCTGTGGTGGGAGGTAAATAGGAACAACTTCCTGTACCAAGGGAATCCCAGGTTTCACTCTTAGGTATTGTTTCTCAAACGTACCCGAAATCCTTCCTGAAAGTAGGTGAGGGAGAGGACAGAGGACCTGGAGCAGAGGTCACAGAGAGAAGAGAAGGTGGACATGACCGAACTATAGCATATGCACTTACACAAATGTCACTATGGAACCAAAAGCTTGTGCAACTTACGTTCTAATAATTACAATTTGAGAAATGAGCACCAGTGGTGTGGTGGTTTAAAAGAAAATGCCCCCAAAGGGAGTAAGGAAATGGCACTATTAGGAGGTGTGGCCTTGCTGGAGGAAGTGTGTCACTGTAGAGGTGGGCATTTGGGCTCTCATATATGTTCAAGCAGCACCCAGTGTCTCAATCCACTTTCTGTTGTCTGCAAGATGTAGAACTCTGAGCTACCTCTCCAGCACCACGTCTACCTGCACACCACCATGTTCCATCATGATGATAATGGACTAAACCTCTGAAACGATCAGCGGCCACCTCAATTAAATGTTTTCCTTTATAGGAGTTGGTGTGGTCATGGTGCCTCTTCACAGCAATAGAAACCCTTAAGTAAGACGTGTGATTTCTAGCCTGGGACCTGGTTCATAATTCTAAGGATGAGGATGGTAATTTAAAGGGAGTGAGTGTCCTAGATAAGGGCCTGTCTCAAAAGATGCTCCACTTTCAGAAGGTTCAGCTTACTCATACCAATTTCTACATCCATTTATAGCATTCTAAAAGCAATTTTAAATGAAATATAGTATAACACATCAAAAACAAAAACAAAAAAAACTAGTTCTTGGACTTGAGAGATGGCTCAGAAGGTAAAGGCACTTGCTATCAAGGCTGATGACCTGAGGTCAATCCCCAGAACCCACTTGGTGAAAGGAGAGAACCAAATACTACAGGTTTCCTCTGACTTCTAAATATGTGCTATGGTATAAACATGTGCATGTGCATTTGCACACATAATCACACATACAGACACACTCACACAGTCACTCACACATATGCATACTCACAGAGAGGGACAGAGAAGTGGATGTAAAATAAAAATCATATTCCATACTGTCATGATTCTGTAGAAAGGTACGTACTTTAAATCTGGAATGAATTTAGCATCTCATGTGACTATTGGAATTTTTGAAATTTGTATTTTCTTTACACTTGATTTATGGGGTTCATATTCTCTCAACACATAGAATTAGTTTACAGAAATACTGTAAAAGCTGAGTCAGCATATCTGACTAATAAATCAGCCAGATAATAAGAAAATGTCATTCACAGAACTTTTGCAACCAGGAATGATACAGAATTATGACTATGCTCACGTTGGGATTATTGGATTTGATTTACGATTTGTTTTGTTTGTGACAGTAGTGGTTTGATTTTTTGTTTGGTTTGGTTTGTTGATGTGGGAAATTTTCAAACAGAAAAATAAGACTAGAAGGAGCATTTGCCTAGTTCTTCCAGAGAAATGTCAGGCAAGGTGAGAAAACAAAGCTGCCAGGATCTCCTCAAGGCTAAGTGCAGGACATGGCGCTTCTGACAGAGAAGCGATTGTTGATAAAATGTGATCGATGTTCCCAGCCACTCCCTCTTTCACTGGGGAATCCTGAAGACTTTCAGTCATGAATATGCACACAAAACCACAAGCTCACCTTGTTCCAGCCAAGCCCTGCAGCTGGCTTTGAGCTGAGATCTCCACAAATCCCATATACACAGCAGGATTTGCATGTTACACACAGCAGTGGTAAGAACAGCCTGGTTCAACAAACAGCAAATACACAGTAGATCTGGTATTTGCTATGTACTTAGTGTAGCTGTTTCTCACTACCCATCAATTTAAAAAAAAAAAAAATGTCTTTTTCCTCCAAGACTCTTGAGTTCTATTGGAGAAAATCAAGAATTAGGAGAAAAATGAAGAAACCACCAGCACCTACAGGCTAAAGGTTCTGATGAAAACCACCGAAAGTGCCCTTCTGTTTGCAGAGATTACAGCACAATGTCTTCCAGTTTGCAGTACTCAGGGTCTCTATGCAACTGATGGAAGGCTTGAGCTGGGTTTGTGAGATGAAAGGCTATTTTTGAGACGTATCCTCGAATTCAGGTTTCCATTTAGAAGTGTTCTTATGAAGCAAAGTGTGAGTTTCTGCACTTGCAGGGCTATTTATCTGCACATCTCCATCACCCCTGTTTCCCAAGACAGCAGTAAACAAATTGAAATTACAAGAGCCTTACAGCCACACCTGCCTATCAACCTATGGAAATCAAGGACCTTAACCCAGCTCCTTAATCTAAGTTAGCTATATGTAAAGTGTAGAAAATACCTACCTCACCATCTAAAGATAACGTGAGATAATTTAATGAATATCTCTACTTGGGTGACTGACACAGCGTGATTGCTTTTGAAATAGATGGATCATGTTTCCCCTTCCCCCAATTCTTCCCAGATTCTCCCCTTCTCCCCACCTCCCTAGCCACCCAACTTTATGTTCTTTAAGATTTAAGATTCATGCTACAGAGTGTGCTCACGTTATCACCCAGGAAGACCTATATTAATTTATTGTCTGCTCGATATCACAAAATAATTGTATGTGCCTTCTAAAGTTGACTGAGTAGTCATCCCTAGAATTTTGTAAGCTTCCCCTAAGGATGCTGAAATTTTATGCCTCCCCGAAGCAGGACAGGATTCCTGGAAGGCATAGCAGTATTAGTAAGAGTTCTCGGATAGACAAAAAACAATGGAACACCGATGATGGAGAAAGAGAGAGAGTGTAAATTTATTTCTTAGGATAATTGGCTCACATTATGGATGCCCAGTTGTCCTACCATAGGTCATCTGCATAATATAGAACGAGAGAATTCCATAGCATGGTTCCACCCAAATCTGAGAACCAGGGAAACCAAGGATTTAATTCTCGGTTTGAGGCTAAAGCACTGAGAGCCCCCAAGAGGCTGCTGGGTCAAGTCTCAGGGTCCAAAGGGCAACCAAGCATCCCTCCATAAACTGTCATCTAGAATTAGCCATCATAGCTCATTTCATTTAAAAGCATCTGAATCAGCCATCCTAATCATCTGCCCATCAGCCAGAGTAGTATATGGAAAGACTATCACCCACACTTCACAGGTCCTCTGGTGTGAGCAAGATGTTATTACTTATTATTACTATTTTGCCTAACTAGATTCGTCATTGCTTTTTTTTTTTTTTTGGTTTGTTTTTGTTTGTTTTTGCCTAAACTGAACATATGGAAGCAGAAAGTGAGCAAAGAGAAGACTGTGAAGTTTTTACATGCAAACATCTAAGACCTATGATGCTTTCTTTCCCAGCTGTCTGTCTCTGCCTCCTAAGTGGCTGCTGGATGCCAGCAAGTCACCTTTCCAAACATGCCTCAAAAGGTGACATTAAATAGAGGGGGAAAGGGAGCAAGCAGATAAGACCCACCTAAAGGACTGAAGAGGCTGTTCACAGCAAAATGCTATTTCGTTCACAGTGAACGTCTTCTTTGGAGGCAGGAAAAAAACATCAGCTAAGAGGATTTTCATGATCTAGAGGTGAAGAGAGAGTGGTTAATCTTAGGTCACTGCAATGAAATGTACAGATTGTCTGAGACACAGGGAAGCCATCACCTGTGCCTCGATAGAACGTACAGATGAGAACATAGTCCAGAAAGCTAAGCCACCTTCCAAAGAAGCAAAGATTTAGGGATGAGGAATGTGCTGTTCTTCCCTTGAAACAAAGCCTTAAAGCACCATGAGCCCGGGGTACTTAAATTTTTATTTCCAGATTAAGGAAGATAAGCTGTTGGCTGATCACTAAAGCTTATCAAAAGAAGGCCAGAAAAATGATGAAGTATTGGCCTCCCAAACTCTGGCTTGAGTAGCTGCAAGCTAGAAACAGCAACCTGGTTTTTCTCCACTTGATGGATGGAGATTACAGCATCTGTGGAAGTCCAGGCAGAAGGGAGGGTGAGATCCATGGGAGCTGGCAACAGCTCTCAAAAGAAGTCTTGGAGATCCGGCATTCTAATTATCTTTCACTTTTTTATTTTGCTTTGTTTTGATTACTGACATGTGTGCTCCCATGATGGGTGACACTTAAGAAAATATGGGAAAAAGTTAAGTTTTTCAACAACCAAAGAAAAAACAAAATGTTTATAACCAACCCTGAACTCACTTCCCACAAAGAGACGAGGGAGAATCGGAGATTCTACTAAGTCCATTAATTCATATACAGAACTTCCTGCCCCCAAAATCACTTTAAAAGCTTGAGAGAATATATGACCTGTAAAATATGTCTGAATAAACAAGAATGGAGATAAAATGGAGCTAAGATAGAGCTTTTTGAGAAGAAAGTAATAGGGCTGGAGAGATGGCTCAGCAGTTAAGAGTACTGGCTGCATTTCCAGAGGCCCCAGGTTCAACTCCCATCACACACATGGCAACCCACGACTGTCTGTAACTCCAGTTACAGAGGACCTGGCAACCTCACACAGACACACATGCAGGCAAAACACCAAAGAATATGAAGTAAAAAAAAAAAAAAATTAAAAAACATTTACCGAAAATAAAAAAAGAAAAGTAAGTATAGAAGGATTTGCAGGAACTGGTAAGATGGCATTATGGAATCTAGGATGACATATTGAAGAATTTCAACACTGCTGATTATACTAGAAACTTGAAGAAAATGTTGAATTACTCTTTTAATATAATATTTTATTAATTCTTTGAGAAGTTAATATAGTATATTTTATCATATTCACCCCTACTCCTCCCTCTCCCTTTTCCCAGATACACCACACCTCTTTATCCCTCCCAATTTCTGTATCCTCTTTTTATTTTTTAAAATAACCCACTGAGTCTAAGTTGTACTAATCATATACTCCTATGTGCGGGGCCATCCACTGGAATGTGGTTGATCCACTAGGTACATTTAAAAAAAATGACTCGCCATCAACTATCAATAGGTCCTTAGTGGAAGAGATCATGAGCTGCTTATTAAGCAAAAAGTTAAATATCAGGATGGAGAGATGTCTCCATTGGTAAATGTCTGAGACACAACATAAAGATCCCAAGCACACACGTATAGTATAAAAGTCAGTTGCAGCTGCAGCGGCACACACCTGTAACCTCAGCCTTGGGGAAGTAGAGCAGGAGAATCCCGGGGGCTTGCTGGCCCACTGGTCTAGGTAAACCAGCGATAGGCTCAAGAGAGATCCTGTCTCAAAAACAAGGTAGACAATGATTGAGGAATGGAATATATCTGTCAACCTCTAGCCTGCAGACACACACACACACACACACACACACACACACACACACACACACACACACATATTGAATGTCCAAAAGAAAACATTATTCTGATGCACTTTCTGGCTGTTGAGGATGACACAGAAAAAATAACACATATGCACACTTGTATTTAGGCTAAACATACAGTTGTTTTCCCTCTATGTGGCCTGTGGAAAGAGGTCTACCAGAAGATGAGACAAGAAAAGAGAATAAGAAATCAACTTCAATTCTGATGTTCCTTAGGAAACAATTCTTTGAACCAACTTAAATAGGGACCCCCACCTCCCTAACCACCAGCTTGCCAGGAGTTAAAGAAAACTTTAAAAAGTGAATTAACATGAAGGCTCATCAGTGGAGTCATACATCTTAACCTGTCTAAACATACCTCACCACTTAGGAATGTCTCAGCAAATGTTAACAGACCTCACTCCACAAAGTTAACATATTACAATTCAGTGACGCAGGAAAGTTACCACATAGCAATTTTCCAACAGTGATCTGCTGAATTGGCAAGGCTGGGATATAATTTGACCAGCTTTTCTCTTAACTTAAAATAAATAATATTATTTAACTTTGTATGGAAAAATGTTTGAAAGCATGAAGCCCCATTAATCTCACGGTTGGATGTTGTGACCCATAGGCTCAGGAACAGGAAGGCCTGAGGCGATGAAGAGTTGTGGCTCTTCAGGTAGATGACGTTTTAATGTAGACTGATTTCTATACACTTCCCAGAGACAGTGAATTTAAAATTCAAATCTTTTACTATGTGGCAGGGAAGAGATTTACAATAAGCACTTTAATAACTATACACTGTAATAGCTAGACCCACTCTCAGCTTTTCTAACCAGCTTCTACCTCCTCCACAAAACACACAGAGGAACAGTACAGAACACAGAATCCCCACGGTGACCCCCAAAGGGAGGCTTGCTGAGTTTCTCTGTTCCTAGTAGCAGCTCCATTAGCTCACTCCTGAAGGTCAAATCAGCATTGAGCCTTCCCATTGTCCCCCCTTCACTCTCCTCACACATCATCAGTGAGCTCATCCTGAGGTTGCTCTCCCAGATACCCTTATCATATGAATCTCATGTTTCCTATCATGACCCTTCACCCACATTACTAGTGTCTGGCTTCTACTGTACTCTACACATTGTATGGCATTATTACTATGGTAATCTAGAAGTCTGGCTTTCTAAAGAAACAGGTGAGTTGTCTTTCCACTGTAGCCGAACGTGAAGCAGCTCCTGGATTAATTGTGAGTTACTAAGCCCTGGATTCTCAAAGTTACCTTAAAGGAACCCGAATAGGGCATATCTCTTGGCATGCTACTTTTGATCTTCTCCAGCTCAAAGGTTTGTGTGTCCCCGAAGCTCATTGGATTGGCTTATGAAATCCTAACAAGATGCCAACACCTGATGAGTAATTCCGTATTGCCACAGACAAGAATAAGATATCTCTCAGTGAGAGAAAGCAGTGTGTTTGAAACATAGGAAATTAGTATCAGGAATCATCAAGAGCCAAAACATCTGCCAAGTACCAAAGAGTTCCTGGAGTCTTGATTAAATTCAGCTAATGACTGTTCTCTAAATAGAGACACCAGTGTCTACATCATGGTCTCTTCTCAAACCTCCATAATAAGGGCTCTCTATCCTTACTGACTGTCCAAATATCACTCGGGGTCAGGAATTTCCAAAGTCTCTTTCACTGTTGGAGGACTATCTGCCTATTGAGGGTGTGACCTGCTCCCTCATAATTTTTCCTCTAGCCCTTTGGATATAGTTGAGACAAACTGTGCTGGCATCTAAAACAATATCCATTTTCTTCTTTCTTTCTATTTGCAAAACCCATATTTTAGAAGGTACATTGATGTTTCCAGATACAAATGCTTCCTGGTTCTCTCTATAGATAATAATAGCCAGACGATATATAGGAGGTCAGTGAAATGTAAGCAAAACTTGGTGTGGGGCATTCACCAGAGAAGACTGCTCAGACATGGGTTATGTATACAAAAAAATGGTTACTATTTTGTGGTTCCACTTGTACGTATCAGCAATACCATCAGCTGCATCAATGTGTCTTTCTGAATATTTCTGAAGCAAGTAGATCAACACTGTGAAAAAGCACATTTCAAAATTCTTCATTAATAGTAAGAAGTAAATCTCATCCCCTCAGTGGATACAGGACCCAGGAGAATGAAGTTCATCTGTTCTCTGAATAGTTTTCTTGAGAAAACATATTTGTGTCAGTATTGCCCTTTTGTCCCCAAAGATTCAATTGGGATTGGTTAACTATAAAAGCAATACCCAAATATATCCCATAGGTAGAATGGGAGGAAAGGTATGAAGTCTTCATATCCTACCTGTTGCCTGATCATTCAGTAGACTTTTTTTTTTTTTATTTTTATTTTGGACAAGAACCACCACGATGGTTGATTTTGGTTATCAACTTAATTGGATCTAGGATTAAACTAAAGACCAACCTCTCGAAGGTCTCTGAGGGTGCTTCATGGAAAGATCAACTGATGGGTAAATCATCCTTCAGAGTGGGCAGCACCTTCCATTGGTAACCCAGACATGAGAGGTCTGAGCTGGGGGTGGGAGGTGGGGTAGGGGGGGGGGGGGGTGATACTCTTTCCTGCCCGTCTTTGTTCTTACTGGTCAATGTAACTGCTCTGTTGCTGCCACTGCTGCATTGGAACACATCTTGAGCCTTCCAACATGGGATGAAAATCAGTGGCTCTCAAGAATCAGGAGACTCCAGGCTTCCATCACTAGATGGAAATTGCTAAGGCACTCAGTCTTATGGACTAAGCAGCTGTCGGGTTCTCAGCATCTGTAGGGTAAAGAAAGATTTGTTAGACTATTCGTTGTGTATCAGATAAACCAATCTAATAGATTCCTTTTGTAACATATAATTATTCTACAGGCTCTGTTCCTCTAAAGAACTCTGAATAATACAACTTCCAATATAACCACTAACCTACTAGGTATATTTAATAGTTGCCATCTACTTAATAACTTACTTGTTTTGAGATGGAATCCCAGGTAGCTCAGATTGGCCTTAAACTCTCCTGGAGCCAAACATGATGTTGATGTTCTTATCTTTCTGCCTCCATATTCTGACTATTAGGTATATAGGTGTATACGACTACATCTGGCCACAACTTCCTAATGCAATATATTTTTAACCAAATTCAGAATTGTTAGTGTGATAACAAGCTCTATCACTTGGACCACTCCTGATTTAAAAATTTTGCCAACATTCCGATTTGGTAAACTGTTGGTGATAACCCAAGATGCCAAGAATGTACAGGGATTTGGGGGGGTTTCTTACAATAGTTGATATATATAAAGTTATAAAGGAATTGATTCATCATGCTGCTTAATTCTTGCTATATTCCTATAAAGTATATATTACTACCCTAATCATTTCCATAGATAAGGTAAAGACTTGGTCAAGAAATGCATGGGAAATAGCCAACTTTGCTAATCATAAAAAGCAATGCAAAGGGAAATAATTATAAAACACAACTTACCCAAAAAGTAAAGTCCAAGAAAAGGCACTAGAAACAGATATAGATGCAGAGACCCCCTTGTTTGCACACTTGTTGCACACAAAGTCCCATAAAAACAATAAACCAGAAGCCAAAATATATACACAAAGGACCTGTAGGGTGTAAGAAGTTCATCTCATAGACTACATTCTAATAGACTTCTTCATACTCAGGCTTGGCCCAATGTCTGACACAAAATAGTAATCCAATAAATGCCTTGTAGAATTGAATTGGTCTGAATTAAAATGGGTGCTAAGGATAATGCGTGTTGTAGAGCAAGTTGTCAATAAATGTTTAATAGAATGAATAGATTGAACTAGAATTAAAAGGAACAATTTCACCACAAATTCACAGCCTTCTATATGACAAGCATAGGAATGACCTCTGCCTTCAGAGAACTATCTGTTAGGGGAGAAAAATATGCACACAACTCAGGGCAGTGTACCACATAATTCTTGAATGGAAGTATATGGGGGAGGCTTGTGGCTACAAAGGAGGAATTGTTAACCTTGGTAGATGTTTTGGGGTTAGCAATGCCTGAGCTAACTAGGATACCAATGATAACTAGGAGTCAGTGCATACATGAAGGAAAAAGTGAACATACTTCTTTAGTAAGAGATAAGAGTCTTATTTTAGGATGTGGAGAGGAGGAGACCAGAAGCACAGCTTGGACATCTTGGGATGGCTGCCTAATACCAATCACACCTACTGGGTCAGAGTCACTATCAAGTGCACTTAATTAAGTATAATGGTGCACTCAAAACCAGCAACAGAGCAGCAGACTCAGCAATGAGCCCAGAAAACAGACATATTCCTGAGCCAGGAAGCCAGAGCAGCATAGGACAAAGCTGCCAGACGCCAGTGAAGGACAAGGACTCTGAGGATTCCACATCGAAAGGAAAATCACCAACACCTTGGAACATTCAGCCCTTAGTGAGACAGAAGAGAGTAAACTGCTTGTGTTATTCAACCGAGTGTGCTGAGGTACAGAAAGAACACGCTGTACAGACACACACCCTCTTCTTTCCAGAGACTGGAAGCATCTATTCTTCCTAGTTCTGGTAAGTGTACAGTGGTTTACAGCCTCTTTTCATTACATGGAATAGGTCACAGGGAGCACTGAGGTGGTCAGCACCTAGCCTATTTCAGCAAGGGCCATTCATGGCCATCCCTTTATTTACCAGGTTTCTGCTGAAGCAGTTACCAGATAGTTTAATGACTACTCTGAAAGCTTGTTTAAATTTGTTTGAGATTGCTGGGGATCCATGAACCTCTAGAAAAATTAATCTGTTAAGGAATTGCATACCTATTAATGCACCTTCAGTGACTGGGGTAGAAAGATATTAACAAATACTTGAAACCATTTCAAAAAGGAGACAAGAGGTGTTGGAAGTGAAGGATGGTGTTAGTTAGGAGAGGAGAAACTTATCAGCTTGTAGCTGGAGAGCTTCTCTCCAGGCGCCACCTAGCCCCCGCAGTCCCACAACCCACGTATAAAATAATCACTCAGACACTTATATTACTTATAAACTGTATGGCCATGGCAGGCTTCTTGTTATCTGCTTCTTCTATCTTAAATTAACTCATTTCTATTAATCTATACTTTGCCACATGGCTCATGGCTTACTGGTACCTTACATCTCCCTTGTCATGGTGGCAGCTAGCAGGTCTCTCCACCTCTGCCTTCCACTTCCCCCAATTCTCCTTTCTTTGTCCCTCCTATACTTCCTGCCTGGCTACTGGCCAATCAATGTTTTTATTTATTACCCAATCAGAGCAACACACCACACGTAACATACAGAACATCCCACAGCATCAGCTGGGTAATAAAAATCATGAACACCAAAAGGAACTCTTTTTGTATTGGAAGACCTATGCCCTTAAATGCCAAAGACCTTGGGGTTGTAATTACATACTTAAAGGCTTCTAACTCCAAATCTTGAGAACTAAAGGCTTATGGCTTCAGTCTGTACAGACTAGGGTCTTACAGAGGCTTATTGCTCTGGGCTTTGATCACCAATGGCCCAGCACTTGGCAGCCAGCACACTGCCTGGCTCTTAGTAGCAATGATTGTCAGCACCAGTGTTATATCTCCCAGGCATTAGATAGCAGATCCTTGGCCCTTACGGTTTTGCAGCTCCCTCGAACTCTTGGAGCAAGTGGGGCCTGGAGTCCTTCATCTTCAACTTTCTGCAACTTCCTATCTAGCTCCTCTCCCCTCTGCCATCTCCTTCATCTGTACTTCCCGTTGCCTCTGTTCCTGGACACTCTGGAACCATTTAGCCACACTCTTACTGCTGCTGCCACCACCTGTGGACCACTCCCTGTGGTACTGCCACTGCTGCTGCTGCCAATCTCCTGTCCTCTCTTCATATTGCCAGATCAGTCCAATCCAATGGGGGCAAAAATCAAGAACAGCCATTCACGGGGCTGGAGAGACAGACCTGAGTCTAGCTCTCATCACCCTCATCAGCTGTGGATGTCTTTCTGTATGCTGTGAACATGTGTTGCTCTGACTGGTTGATAAATAAAGCTGTTTAGCCTATGGCAAGGCAGCTTAGAGGCAGATGGGAAATCCAAACAGATAGACAGGAAGAGAAAGGAGAGGCAAGGCAGACGCTGCCAGCCACAGCCAGGAGAAGCAAGATGTAAAGGTACTGGTAAGCCACAAGCCACGTGGCAAAGTATAGATTTATAGAAGTGGGTTAATTTAAGATATAAGAGCTAGCTATCAAGAAGCCTGCCATGGCCATTGTTTAAAAATAATATAAGCCTGTGTGTGTTTATTTGGGACCAAGTGGCTGCGGGATGCAGGTGGGAGAGGTTCCTCAGGACTGGAGAAAACTTCTGGCTACACTCGTCAGATGTCTCACAATTGCTTGCAACTCCCATTCCAGGGGATTCAACACCCCTGGCCTCTTCCAGCACCTTCATTCACATACACACAATTAAAAATGGTAAGATAAATAGTTTTAAAGTAGGCATCCAGGAAGACCCTTTAATTGGGCCTCATACTGCAATGCTGGGGGTAGCCCCACTAACTCTGAGAGGGAGCCAGACAGCCTGGGTATACAACCAGGAGGACTAGGTGGTGTGGTGAAGGTGTTCACACTGACCAAGGCACAGTCCCAAATATAAATGAAGGATTGTGATCAGCACCAGTCGTGAGTCCCCTGTGAGAACACCAAAGGAAGTGTTGTTCCCCCTCTGGCCAGAGTGAAAATGGCTAGGGGATCATTTGGAGTTCACTCAGACTTGTCTTGCTTAGAGAACAGTTTCCAGAGGCTACTCCAGGCTGTCTGCTGTGACTGTGACCAGAGCATGTCTTCTCCAGCCATAGTTTAATGAATTGACACAGCTGTTCATTTCCTCTGTGAGATTGAAACATGTTTTGTTTTGTTTTTTAAAGCAAGTCTGCCATACAGACAATGCAGCCAACCATCAGTAAAGGAGCTACTTGGTTGAATATTCCCCCCTGGAGACTACCAGGGCATAACGGGAAGCCATCAAACAACCTGCTCTCGAACATTTTTTTATTCATAAAAAGCATTAAAAGGATCTTTAAAATAAAAAAGAGCCCAATGCAGAACTAACTATTCTAACAGTATTTAACAGTACTCAGTAGTGTCTAGTAATGTTCAAGAGTGTTTAACAACCACTAGTGTCCGGGGAGAGGTGGGTCCTTCCAGTCTGTCTCAGAAATGTGTCACACTAGCAAACAACTACAAACGCTTTACTTCGCGACAACAAAGCTGGCTCTTGTTACGTTTGTTTCCTATGCCACGTTTTAGGGGGACACAGTGTTATTCTATTGCTCAAAATTGTGGCCCTGAGTTGTGCCTTAGCAGCAAGACTGTAAGAAGAAATATTCCCCACATGTCCCAAAAGAAAGGGTAATCATGAATAAGCCCTCAAGATGGAGGGAGCCATGACAACGGATGTAGCTATTTTCCACAGTGTGCCCCCCAACTCAAGTTTCTCATTTCCATGAAAGGGAGAAGTCATCCTAACATTACACGGACAAATAAACGCCACATTGTGCTTTTCAGACTTTTGTTTGTTTGTTTCTCAGACTAAGCTGTTTCTCAAATTACCTTTTCTCATATTCACCCCAATTTCACCTTTTTAAAAAATCACTTGAAATACCACAGAACATCGTGACAGGCCTTCTGGTGTTTCCTGGAACTCTTGACCTCAGTTCTGGGTTTTCTCAGTCTGACTTCTGTCTTGATCAGCACACAGATCTGTGCTCTTGGCTGCTGACAGAACACAGGTTTTCTCAAAATGCCGGACACTGGGAAGTTGCCATTCTGAGAAGAGAAATATCTCTATTAGAATCCAGTATTTTTGAAACAATCAAATGTAGAAAACATTTTTCTCTCTAGAGATATTATTTAGACTGAATGATGATGTGTTATTTATGGAATTTATATAGCAGCTTTCCAAAGGAGGTTTGAGACCTTTATTATCTCTCAACAGAAATCAAGTTTAACTCTTCAACTCCAAAAAACTCTGTTCCTTGGTCTTCAAGAAAGATAAGTACTTAATAACCTAGGCAAATCTAATCTACCTGAGCTTAGGAATGTATGTGTGTGAGAGAAGGGGGGGAGGGAGAGAGAGGGGGAGACTGTGCGGTCTGCATACTGGGGCATATGTAAAAGAAAAAGATGCCAGGAGGTTTCCCCTATCAGTGTACAATTTAATTTTTTTGAAGCAAGACTTGCACTGATCCTAGAGCTTGTGGGTTGGCTAAACTAGCTTTACAGATAGCCTAGGGACTTCCTCTACGTCCCCCTGGCTGGCCTTGGAGATCTGCACAAGCACACCCAGCTTTTTACATGGATCCTGGCACTCTAAAGTGGGTCCTCATGCTGGGGAATCAAGCACCTTACTGACTTGCTTCTCTTCCCAACTCCAAAGTCAGGATTTTTAGTGCATTAAAAATTATAATCAGGACAAGCAAGGAGATGACTCGGGAGGTAAAGACATTTGCTGCTTCCCTGGGCCTCACATGGAAAAAAGAAAGATTTGACTCTCAAAAATTGTCCTTGTGATTAAAAAAAAAAAAAAAATCAAATAATACATTTCTGAGTGGGTTGGGGATTTAGCTCAGTGGTAGAGCACTCACCTAGCAAGCGCAAGGCCCAGGGTTCGATCCTCAGCTCAACAACAACAAAAAAAAAAGTCTTAAAAGACACAGAGGCAAACACTGATATGACAGCTGTCAATTAGTGGACTAAATTCCTTCCCACTCGGGATGTCACCATCTGGGAGAGGTGCCAATCATTTTCTCAGCAGTCTACTGCATAAGTGAGCTCTGCCCAGTAACCTGTACACTAGAAATTTTTGAGATTGCTTGAGAAAGTCTACTAACTTGAAAACCCAGTAACTTGTGTTGGCTTTGACAGTTCACCTAGCTAGAATGTTCTACGTAATACTACTAAATAGCAATGTTTTTGTGCAGGTATCCTGTTGGGTGTCCTTGATATTTGTCCTGTAGTCAAAAATAATCATTAAGGACAAAATTGTTGGACTCGTGGCTCTGACACCCAGTTAAGGCACAGATGATCACTTTCTGTCAATAACTTTCCTGTGCTGCATTTCTGTGTGTTTGAAACTAACCGACTTTCTTTCATTAGAATGTTGTAGACATTATAACACAATCCCTGTAAACCTGTTAGCACAGTACATGCTCCACAGTGAGTCTCAGACAACATTAACTTTATAGTCAACTTTAAAAGTAGGATGTCACTACTTAAAAATCTCCCCCTCATGACTTAGGGATGTAAATTATTCTGCTTTTATCTGCCAGGCTCACACATTTGCAAAGCATCTCAGAGTAGACACAAATGAAGGAAGAAATGCTAACTCTTCCTTCTAACAACTCCATCTTCAGAATGAGTTGCTTCCTTAAGCCGGGTTTTGTTTTTGATTTTTGTTTGTTTTATGGTTTCCTGAAAGTTCAACTCTATTAAAAACTAGTCAAAATGTTTTTTATTTTCTTTGGAAAAGTTTTATTTTCTTGAGATAATAATATGGATACATTATTTTCCCCTTTCCTCCTTCCAAACCCTCCCATATATCCCTCCTTGCTCTCTTTCAAATTCATGGTTGTTTTTACTAACTGTTGTTATATACAGATATATGTATGTGGATGCACACATATACATATATATATATATATATATATATATATATATATATATATATATATACATATATATTTCTAAGTACATAAATATGATATCTACTCAGTCTATACATGTTACTTGTATGTATGTTTTCAGGGCTGAATATTTGATATTAAATAACCACTTGGTGTGCTCACCTGACAAAGACTATTTCTCCTGACTCTGACATTCATTAGTTACCTATAGTTCTTTGTGAATGGTTGCAGCCTCTTGAGCTTTCCCCTGCCCACATTAGCATGTCTATTAGTGTCTTCCCTGTTCAGCTCATGTCTAGACCACTACCCTTGGTTGGTTGAAGTCATAGATCTTGGAAGAGAACATGACACTGTCACTTTACTAAACCAGTCTAATCCCTAACTACATTCTAAATATTTGTTCTTATACATAGCTGTAGCCCTTATTCATCATCAAGGAAATTTGTCTTTGCAACAGATGGAAACCATTACAGAAAAACCACAACCAATCAAATGCAGAGTTGTAGAGCCCTATTCCAGTTGATACAACTACAATAGAACTCTTGCACCTAAGACTCAAGGATTGTTGTAAAAAAAAAGGGGGGGGGATGGGTGTGAAGACTGTAGGAGCCAGAGGTACGGGGAGTTTGCTGTAGATTGTGTCTCCTAGGAATGTCAGAAGACACACTGATAAAGTCTCACCACAGACATGACTGCTAATGCACAATTTTAAGGGGTTTTTCTTTGCTCTCTTGCTCTCCCTTTGTTTCCTTAAATTAAGATAGCATGTGTCTTTGCATCACAAACCCTTTATATCATAAATTTGTTGTGGAGCAACTTCAGGATTTCTTTTCTACTCAACCTAGCATTACATGGAAGTCAGAGTTGAGGCTCAAGATAATTCTATCTTATATTGTTATAAATTAAATAACATTGTGAAAGTACATATAAACAGTAAGCTTCTCTATAAATGAAACCATTGTTAGATTTACTATTTCCTTATATTCCTTAAATATTATAAAACTTTGTCACTCAAACTAAAATTAACTGGGTTAACTAGTTTGACCAGTTTAAAGTAAGGCCAATTGTTTGATATGCCATGTTTTGTTGACACTCATGGGAGACCTGCCCTTTCCAAAGCAGAAAAGAAGAGTGGATTGGGGGATGGGACCAGAGGGAGGACCAGAGGGGGGAACAGAGGGGGGCCAGAGGGAGGACCAGAGGGGGGAACAGAGGGAGTACTGGCAGGAGAGGAAGGAGGGGAAACTGCAGCTAGGATGTTTATTTTAAAGTAGGGTCAGTTGTAAGTTGTACTCTGCTCTCCTACCTTTTATACCACACCACGCTGGCACACACACACACACACACACACACACACACACACACACACACACAATGCCTTTGGAATAAGTCATAGGAAGCAGAGCATGGGAGTTAACATGACAACTGAAGAGCAGAGGCATGTGACTTCCTTTCAATGGCTTCTTCCCAGTAGCATTACTGTCATGAAAATGCTCATGATGCATAAAGAAGAATATTCTCCCTCTACTTGAGTAGTCAGTAATTTACTGATGAGTCGTTTGTTTTGTGAAAATCAACCCTAAAGTTCCACAATTTTGTCCAAATATAAATCTTCTTTTATTTAAATTACTCACAAAAAGTAACATTTTTCAATGTAAAACCCATAATTGCTAGGAATTCTTCGAGATTTTTCCATCTGATCTAGGGTTAGCAACTTTGTGCACAAGCAAGCACAGAGTAAAAGAGAGCTGAGGATGATCTCTGATCCTGTCTTAGTGCCTTCTTTTTATCTTTCTCTTAGCTTAAGTACTACCTACTTTAGACCACTAACATATCAAGAGTAGAAAGTCTCTGATTGGACTCTGTGCCTTTTATGGAAACTGGTTGAGCATGCAGTGCATACTCCATTCATGCTCATTTCTTCCGTCACACAACCCCATCCAACCTCCACATTTATTTGCAAAAGCAATACTACTTCAGTTCACTCCTTTACTCTAAAATAGCCAACATACTGAAACGACTGTGTGGATGGGGTGCAGTAAGTGTGGCAGTGGTGTCCATATATATAAGTAAGTAAGTAAATATATAAGTAAATAAATAAATAGAAGTAAATTTTGGTGAAGCGTCTAACACAATACCTAACAAGAAATACTGTAAGTGGCAATGGATGGTGACATAATGCTTATTGCTACCATCATTATTATTGTGTGGTATCTAGGACTTACTAACCTTTTTCAGCATGTCCAAGGTTGATGGCAAATTTAGCATGTCTATTCAGTAATGTCTTTTGAAGTTATTCAAGTTATAAAACAAAGTTTTATATAGTAGAAGAAAATACTGGCAATCTACACACCAGATAACAAGTTAATTTCTAAAATATATGAAGCATCAAACAACTCAATAGTTGAGCAAGTAACAGTTTTTAAATGGGCAAAGGACATGAGGTATTTCTTAAAAGTAGCCGCACAAATGGCCATTAAGTATTTGAAAACATGTTCAGCCTCACTGATATCTGAGAAATGCTAATTAAGGTGAAAATGTCAACTCTTAAAAGATGGTGGCCCAGCCACAGGATTAGGAGCTCAAGGGTAGTCTTAGCTGCATAATGAGATGGAGACTAAATTTCTAAAAAAGTTAAGCTTAAAGAAATAAGAGTAGAAAGGTGTTACAAGGGCTGTGGGTTTAGGCCATATCAAGGAGATGTTGTTCAAGAGGCACAAAATTTCAGTAAGAGGAATAAATTCAAAAAATACATTACACAACTTGATGACTACAGTTAATGATAATTCTTGAAACTGCTAAGACATTTAAAAAAGTTATGTCAGGTAATAATGTACATGTTAATTCCATGAAAAGCATATAAATTTCAAGACATATATGCATATAAATATAATAAAATAAAAATAAGACAATAAAAGTATAAAAAGGTTGTTGACTTAAATAGGAACATATTTGTTCTGTGACTATGTCATAGAATAATAAAATGAAGGAAAGACTGAGTTATCATAGAATTGTTTATAAATTAAAACAACATAAATACTTCACAACCCAAAACCGTTAATGAAACTTTAGAACTCCAATGAATGATAATATGCCTACTAATAATATGTTTAAAACTATTATCAAATTGGATAAGAATGGGTGTTTGTGTGCGTGGTGGAAATTCAAATATATAAAGAGGTTTATAGATTTAAAAAATAGTAAAGAGAATAAAAGGCAAACCCGTTTGATATCTTAGGCCAGGATATCTTAGGCCAAATTTCCCCCAAACAGACCCTGGAACAGAACAAGGACTTACATGCAAATAACTTATTGGGGAAGTATTTGCAGAGGATGCAGCCAAGGATGGAGGATGACCCCAGCTGGGGATGACTTTTACTCAGCATCTTGAAGGACAGTTTCTGAACTGCGGGGTATACTTGACAGTATTTCCTCCTCAGGCAAAACTTCTGAGCTTCACAGTCTGGCACCAGTCTGTAGCCAACAGCTACCTGGGTGAAGGCAAGGAAGGCTTGGAGAAAGCTTTGAAGCACTTCGGGCTCCTGGTGCAAATGGCAAAGGGGGTCTGCAAGTATCGATGGGGCAGGCATTGGGAGGGAAGCAGACAAGGAGCGGAAAGATGGAACGTGATCCATACAAATGTCACTAGAAGAGGCAGTGTGAATTCTCAGTTTGGAACTAATTCCACTTCATTCATATGCTTGAACTATAAATTAATACCAGAAGAAGGGAGCAGCTATAACAGTACTCCATTGCTAAAGAGTAAAATCCAGATTATGAGGGTAAGACTGAAATCCACTAACCAGCTTTACTTGGGGGTATATGAAATCACCTACATGAGGGACCTCTCATAGACACTTTCATCCATTTGCCTCTCTCTCTCTCTCTCTCTCTCTCTCTCTCTCTCTCTCTCTCTCTCTCTCCCCTTTATTGCCATGAGATTAAACTGCCCAAACTTGGGAGGTTCCACCCACCAACTACATCTCCATTCTTCTCTTTGCACACAGAGGAAGTGAAAATTGAAAGGGTTATGAGGTCTCTGAATTTACATGGCTTCTGCAGTCAGGAGGCAGGTTGATTGTGTTAATGTGTGAGAATTAGGATTTGAGGCTATAAATGATACTTGAGTCAGTTCTGTGAATAAAATAAAATTCAGAAAGCAAATGCAAATGTAGTAGTATTTTTATAACATTCCCTAGAGCTGAAATCCAACCATTTGGCCATTCTATCCTGCTTCCTGGAATGTATCTCAGTGTCATGCCTGTCCATTTATCAGCTCAAATAAAGACATCATAGCTATCTATCAAACATGGTCTGAGAAGCTGAAGACATAAAACTGAGGAAGATTTGGTATCTAATTGCCATGAAATTTACAGTCTGAGCAAGATGCTGCACACAGAACCAAGAGTGAAACCTCCAAATCTATTTTAAGAAATATCAACACACGAGTCAGGCCCTGGTAAGCTTACACTTGTAACCCAGCACTTGGGAGGGTTGAAGCAAGAGGATCACTCTGATTTGAGGCCAGCCTGGACTACAGAGTGAGACTCTGGCTCAAAAAAGTAAAGAAAGAAAAGGAAAAAAATAGAAAGAGATTTTATTTTCTTTGTATTTGCTATGAGAAAAGCTTCATTCAATCATACATATAAACACACACCTATGTGTGACGAATCATTTCCTAATCATTGGACCTCACAGCTAAATAGCTGCAAAATACAGAGAGAATTTTGTGTGAAAAGACACTCAATACAGGACAGGGTTGTTTGTTTGTTTGTTTGTTTGTTTGTTTATTAATATTTTACTGTTGAAATTAAATATAATTACATAATTTCATCCCTTCTTTGCTCCCTTCAGTCCCTCCCAGGTATCCCCTTGCTTGCTCTCAAATTCATGACCTCTTTTTCTTCAGTGTGTGTGTGTGTGTGTGTGTGTGTGTGTGTGTGTGTGTGTGTGCTTCTAAACATATAAATTCAACTTACTCAGTCCATATTATGTTACTTGTATGTATGTATGTATGTATGATTTGATTTCAGGGTTGACCAGTTGGTGTTATATACCTACTTGGGGGATCACCCCTGGAAATGGCCATTTCTTTCACTTTCAGCATCCCTTAGGTAGCTGTAGTTCTTTGTCTAGGGTTGGGGACCCATGAGATCTCTTCCTTCCATGTTAGCATGTCTACAGATGTTATCCTTGTCCAGGCCTTATTTAGGTGGCCATGCTATTGAGACTTCATGGGTTTGGGCTCCCTGTCATTTCTAGTAGACACAATCTCACAAGCAGACTTCCTGTTGCTCTGGTTCCTACAGCATTTCTGCCTCTTCTCCTGTGCTCCCTGAGCCTTACATATAGAGTTGTGTTGCAGATGTATCAGTTGGGACTAGGCTCTACAACTATATTTTGACTGGTTGTTGGTTTTTGTAATGGTCTCTGTCTATTTAAAAGAGAATTTTCTTTGATGATGGGTGAGTAATAAACTTATATCTGGGTATAAGGTCAAATATTTAATATTTTGTTAGGGATTTATGCTGGTCAAGTGAAGTGGTGGGAGTAGTTACTCCTCTAAGATCCATTACCTTCCTAGCCCCAGGTAATTGTCTAGACTTCCAGTAACAGACATAATTTCCTTCTTGTTGAGTGGGCCTTAGGTCCAATTAAAGAGCTACTGGTTACCATCAATACATAAGTATCACTATATTATATGACTATGCTGGTAATTGTTGTAATTTATAGCCACCAAGGCTGGATGGGACCTCATACTTAAATAGCTTCAAAATATAAGGCAGGAACTTTGTGTGAAAAGACATTCAATACAAGGTTGTTATTATTGTTGTTGTTGCTTATTATTACTGTTTTGTTTTGCAACTCTAGTAGGCTGACCTTGATGTAGAAGCCCACAAAGGTTTCTTAGTGAGATCTGAGCTTGCTTTACCCAGCAGGGCTGCATTAGAGGATTACTTGACCATGTGTGTGGTTACCCAGTGATTGGAAAGGATCTGCACTTGGCTGTGCTAGGGGGAAGTCCTTTGCTCCATCCCTTTGCATTCCTATATAAAGCCCACTAGAAGAGACTGAAGGGGCCAGTGGATAATGTTCCAGGCCCTCCCGAGGCTATCCTGTGTTTCTATCTGTTTCTCTCCCCTCTATCTTTCTATCTTAATATTTCTCACTCCTCTCTCCTCAAGAGTACCCTGAAGAACATGTGAAAGTAGACCTGCCACAGAGAAATGGGTAGCCACACACACACACACCCCTTGATCCAGTGAGTGGCCAGATACTCAAGATTATGTAGGGAGCACATACTGCACTCAACATGTGAAAGAAAGTGAGAAGACAAAACTTGGATAAGTATTTAATGGGGAGTGGTTCTGGGAGGAGTTGGAGGGGATGAAATGATAAAAATACATTGTGGAAATACCTCAAAAATTAGTAAAAATATTTTAAAATAAAAAAATAAAGAAAAGAAGGCAAGGTAGAAGATAGAGATCTATCTAATTCTTATTTATGGCACTTTTGTCAAATTACCGGTGTCTAGAGCTATGTGGGTTTATAGCTGGGTCCTTTACCCTGTTCTGTTCATCTATGTGTCTGTTTTTATGCCAGTACCATGTTGTTTTTGTTACTGTGGTTCTGTAGTATAACTTGAAGTCAGATGGAAACTCCAGGATTTTTCATTTTGCTCAAGATTGCTTTGGCCATCCAGGATAGTTTGTGCTTCCCTATAAATTTTAAGATTTTTCTCCCTGTTTCTGTTAGGAACGATCCTGGAGTTTTAATGAGGATTACATTTCAGCAGATAGATTTTAAGGAGATATAATTGAATAAATATTTATGTTTCTTAAATGCTGTGGAATGCGTACACAAGTAACAACAAAAATTATTTAAAGGAATTTTTAAAAGTTGGAAAAAATTAAGAGAAACAATACTAAATAGATAAATTTATTCAGTTAATACTGTGTAAAATTAATGCTTCTTTGGGGTTTTAATAGCATTGGGAAATGCTTATGCAATAGTTTATGCTAAAGAATCACAAATATCTTTAGGCATATTTTCTATATAATTTACTTAAGTAATGTGCTTACATTGAAATCCACCTATATGTCCTTCTTTGAATGGTCTCAAGACTTGTTTTGATTTGACAGACTTCCTAAATTTGAAACTCAGCCATTTTGGCCATTGTATCATGTTTCCTGGAGCATATCTTGGTGGCATATCTATTCATTTCTCAGTGCAGAATAGGTGACAGCTACCAATTAAGATGCATAGTCCTGGAATCTGGAGACACCAAATGAGGAAGATTTGGGGCCTATCACCAATTTACAATCCAAGGTGGCTCAAATGGAACAGTGAAATGTGACCATTACAATGGAGCCTTCAGAACAAAGGTCTCATGCCCTGCTCTGGAGCTTGGCTCTGCTCACTTGTACTTTTGGCTGATGTATGTAGACCCTTATTTATGTAACTAATCAGAACATACTTGTTTATTTAATTGATTGCTAGTCAGGTAAGCTAAGTGAATGCATCCATTTAATTGAGAGAGTAGTTCAGCTAGAATCTTCAGGGTATCTGGTCATATTTATCAATTTAGTGGACCACATGACAACTTAATTTCCCTCTTTTAACACACCATAGTAAAAATAGCTGGCAGGGAAAAACACTAGAGAGACTGAAACATTTTTCAACTTAAACTCTTCTCTTCCTTCAAATTACAAGTTCTAAAACTTTTATATAAGTCAAGATAATTAGACTTATTAAAATGCTAATCCAATACGTGTTAGCTTGAGCTATACAATCATATAAACACTATACCTTACCAATCTGTAACTTTAAATAATTTAGGTACCAATGGGCATGCCAAACTAGACAGAGAAAAGCACATGAGACCTCATTGCTACACAAAGAACTATCAAGTAACTGAGGAAAGCTGGGAGCAGGAGCTGGTCTTCCTCAGGGAAAAGCACACCAATTGGTTGCACAGTACCAAAGAGTCAGTCCTGAAAACATACAGACAAGTAACATTAGAGGGACTGAACAGGTTTTATTTAGGAATGTGTGGATGTATGTGTGTGTGTGTGTGTGTGTGTGTGTGTGTGTGTGTGTGTATGCATGCAATAACAATTGAAGAAAAAGGAGACCATGAATTTGGAAGAAGAGTGGGAAGGGTTATTTGGGAGGATTTGGGGGAAGGAAATGGATAGAAGAAATTTCAAAAGAATATTATAATCTCAAAAGCTGAATAATAAAATAATAATTTAATGAAAATTTTATGCAGATTATATTCTACTACACTGACAGTTTCAAAGGTCACATCCTATTTGAAGGAGATACTTCTAGAAAACACTAAAACAGAAAAAAATAAACATATTTTCTGCTTAAGAAATGTTATTGTTGTATATTTAAACTCTGGTATCAAGCAATATTTTATATATATATAACATAGCTATCAACCTCACCAACTCTGTTCCTTCACTTCTTCAGATGAAACAGTTTGTGAAACTAGATCTTTATCAGCCTAAATTGAACCAAAATGTATCTTTGGAAGCTCCATGCATCAAGTTTCTTTTCATACTTTCAAGTGCTGACAGACAGGCCTAAACTTAAACTGAACAATGAATGAGAATCCAGAAAGTTATGGAAAAATCAAAATATGTAATTAACTTGGAGTACACATCATCCTCTTTCTGAAAACCTCTTACCCATGAGTTGAAAGTATCATATGAAAAGTTCAGCAACTTTGAAAATCTGCCACAGAAAAGAAAAAAAATCATGCTTAACACAAGAAAATGTTCAAGTGGAAAATTGGTCCCACAAAGAAACAGGGTTAACGTAGTTTGACGTAAAATCCATTTGAGGCACAAACATATGGTTCAGAAGTTTATACACTTAGGTAATTGTTCCAGTGATAGCAATTCGAAGGAAATGCAAAGTTCTGCAGAAAATTTAGGCCCTGTTTCTACTCTAGCTCCATCACTAGTGAGCTCAACAACCTTTCTATAAATCACTTAACCTCACTGAACCTCAGTTTCCACATTTGAAAAAGACAAAGTGTGGATGTTCAATGGTTGCTAGTGAGGTTTTTCCCACAAGGGTAGAATTCTAAAAGGCTGAGAATTAAGTAACACAGTGATATAAATTCCAAATTCAAAGAAAAGTACTCACCAATGTTGAAAGATGCCTATTGACTAGTACAATATGACCCCTCATAAAGGTTCAATTAATATCTTAGATCAATAAAAAAAAACTGTTGAAATTATATAGAGTAATAAACGTGCTTCAATCAACCTTTGTAGATGCTTCTATAAATATTAGCAAACTAAATCTTGATCAGCTAACCAGCGAACACTCATTTCAACATCACTTGTCTGGGAAGAGGCCATAAAACAATCAGAGGGTTCTAATTGAAGAGATGAATGTCCAACAGATAACAATACAACTGAGTGTCAAATGCATATGTGAACAGAGACTGGTCACCCAATGACCAGTCTTGGGAAAAAGGAAAGCAGACAGCAAGAGCCAATGATGGTGTCCTGAGGAAGCGTGCTGAGATCTTGAACCATGTGAGTTAAGTTTTGACAGTTTTGTGAAATAGGGGTAAATGCAGGAAAAAGGGGAGTAGGTATTAATGTTATAACAAGCATTTACTCTTCTAGGAGCAGGCTACAACGGAAATGATGCTAAGGTGGATGGCCAGCCATTTGATGGGCAGTCTTGCTGCTTGGCTGGAATGGGGAAAGGATATTCTGCGTCATTTCCAACAAGTGTGGGAACAACTAGGTTCCTGTGGCTCCTCAGCACCAAAAATACGTCTCCTCCAAACTAAGGTCTGCGGTAAGTGAAGAACACACATTATATTTTAAAGACTTGGTGCCAGCGTATGGGTGCAAAATACATACATTTTTCACTGATGGTCTGCTGAAATAATCTTCACTGAAAATAAGCTGTGTTGAGTACTATTTCAATTAGTTACACTGGTTTCCTTATATTCTCTGAAAGTGGTATAGAAAAGTTTGAATTATAAGTGTGATTCCCATGATGTTCTCATGGGTCAGCACCCTGGAGTGATTGTTCCAGCCTCACTGGTCAGCAGAACATCACTGTGCTAAGGTGTGTCAGTGGATCAGATGACAGGTAATTTTGTAGGTAAGAAAAAAATAAGAAGAGGGGAATAAGAAATAAATAATAATAGATAAATGATAATAAATAATAATAAAATATGATAAAAATATAAATGATAATAAATAAATGATAGAAATTCATAATAAATGCTGTATATTCACAGGTAAATTAATGCATTAGTTTCTGACAATGGCTGGGTACAACTATGATCATAAACACATACACTTAATAGAACTCAACAGTAGGCTTTGAGCTTTTTTATGTTATAGTCCATAATTATATTTTTCCATCTTCATAATTATTCCTGAATATGAGCATTTCCAGTGACTGTGTGCTGACTGGTCTAAAACTCAAAGAATATCTGATAGTTTCATGGAGAATTTTAGCTTAGCCATTTTGTCAGCCTCAAGACTCAACACAGCTTATGGGACATGATAATTTCAACAAATATTCACTGAATGGATTATAGATATCCTACCCCAAAGTATGACTACATATCTCCCATGAAAACTTTACCTCTCCGGGAACTAAAAACTATCAATAAGAACTCCCTTGTGCTCAAAGTACAGATTCAATATGAGTTAATGTGCTTAAAGTATGTTTTAAAAAATACACTGATTTTTTTTTTCCAAAAACCCAATTAGATTTTTTTCAGAAGAATTTAGTGTGGACCAGTGATTATTATACTTTATGAAAATAAGTACAATATCTGTAGCTTGTGTCTCTTAAAGAAATAGTACAGAAAAAATTCTTACTAGATTATTGTGGTCAATGAAACATCACCCAACAGCTTTTAATTCTCTTATTTCAAACTCTTTAGTTTTCTGAATTACTCTATTTTAATTAACATAGGCAGCATTACAATGAAAATTCTGAAAAAGTTCCAAGTAACATGAGGAAGTTGTACAATTTATTTGCTTTTTTCTATGTCTGGTTTGAGCTACTATGCCATCAGGAATTGATTAATGTATTGGCTATAGTCTTTTATCACAGTAGACTCCATTCTTCACAGGTCCTGAAAGAATTCACGCCCCTGCTGATTCCATAACCTGCTTGGTACAATTGCTTGCTATAATTATCCCCCACTTACCAATACAGCTCATAGTATTTGGTCTATGGATCTCTATGCCATTTGGTTGGGACAATTAAAATAATACCATAGGGTTTCTCAAATCAGCCAGTTTTGAGTCTTGAACACTCCTTGTCTCTCTAACCCAGACTCCATGGCTTGTCCACCTAACAGCAGGTTCCATTAATATCCACTTTCCATGTCAACCTCTTTTCCTAACTTAAAAACCAATTGCATCTGGATATCCATCTCTATTGTTTTCAGGTTTCATTTTTCAGATCTTCCTTCATTATCATATTTAGGCAGCAAATCATGCTTTTGTATATTTGCCCAAACCCTTCCTTATCATTATAAAATTGTGTCCAGAGAGAACTCACACACTGATTCAGTTCTTTCACTTACAGAATGTTAAACATTAAAGGGAAATCATTTACAAGTGTGATAACCCTGACATGTTAGCTAATATGTTTCTATAATCCCAGCATTCCTATAATAAGATGGGAAGCAGAGCCTAGAGAAGGAAGGGAAAAAAGAAGGAAGGAAAAAAAGAAGGAAGGAAAAGAAAAGGAATGAAAAGAAAAGAAAAAGGAGAAAGGGAGGGAGGGAAGAGAAAAGAAGGAAGGGAAGGGAAGGCAAAAAGGTGCTTTATATCAAAAACCTAGAAGCAATTTTGTAACATTATAAAATTTTCTTTCAGTTTTCCCAAATATAAATGTTTCTATGATTTAAAGTGTAGAATAAAAGAATATGAGGAAGGACTCTCATAGTAAAATTTAAGTTGTACTTTGGAGTACAAGATTTTAAATTGTGGTCCTAAAGCCTATTGGTGGTTTCACTAAGGCCCATTAAATACATAACTTACTAACTTTAGCCTGAGTTAAAATGTAGTGACTCAGAATCTCTGGGCCTTCTCTGGGCCTCATCAATGCCCTTGACAGTTAGGTATGAAACAGAAGTCCTCTGTGGAGCTTGAGGAAGGAAGGAAGAATTGATGACAGTAGAACTAACTGCCAATCAAGCACAAAACCTCCCAGCTCCTCCCTCTCTGCAGTTACTGTGTTTAATATCCAAGGCTAGAACAATAAGAGAGCTGTTTCCTCTATGGCCTGACCCAGAGAAGACAACGTATTCCTTCCTATACTTAAGCTTATGATTATCAACACACACACACACACACACACACACACACACACACACACACACACACACTCAAATACCTTTGATGGAAGTTAATTAAGACTATAATCCAGGAAAACATAAGTTTAAGCAATCTTAAAGATATGCTCCAAGGTTTTACAACATGGTAACTGTATTTACAGTTTTAAACTTCCCGGGGTTTGGAAACCACATCACTTATTAGTCATGAATTATGATGTGTGCTAGCAAACACTGAGCAGTCTTGTAAGAAAGAGATGATGTGTGTTCTAGTTTCTGGGTAGTTTGGGAAGGTTAACAGAGGTTAATTAACAATGTTTCCAGAAACTGTGGGTTTGGCCCAATCCAAAGGTCAATTCACATCCGGGGAAAGGGGCCATGTCTGGAGCCCAGTCAGTGGTTCAGCTATAGACAGGCATGGCTGGAAAACATGCCTCAGATATGACTGACAATAGCTTCCTGGCTTCATTAAAGGATCCTGAATCAATGCTACTTTTCCTTCCTTCTTCCTTCCTTCCTTCCTTCCTTCCTTCCTTCCTTTCTTCCTTCCTTTCTTCCTTCCTTTCTTCCTTCCTTCCTTCCTTCCTTCCTTCCTCCTCCTTCTTTCTTCTCCTTCTTCTTCTTTTCTTCTTCTTCTTCTTCTTCTTCTTCTTCTTCTTCTTCTTCTTCTTCTTCTCCCTCCTCCCCTCCCTCCTCCTCCTCCTCCTCTTCTCTTTACTTCTTTTTCTTCTTCTTTTTTTTCCTTCTTCTTATTTCACAGAATCTTTTCTTTTAAGAAACTGGAATGCCATAATACCATTTGAGTAACTTGGAAGTGAAGAGAATTTATGATTTGAATTACCCAAATCAAGACAAATACAATAAATGTATGCTCTGTTTCTAAACACCTCTCTCTCTCTCTCTCTCTCTCTCTCTCTCTCTCTCTCTCTCTGTGTGTGTGTGTGTGTGTGTGTGTGTGTGTGTGTGTGTGTGTGCGCGCGCGCATGCGCGCGCGCATGTTCAGTGTAAGGTAAGAAAACTGGCAATGAAATGCAGAGCGTAGATATACAACCAAACTTTTATATCATACAACTAGATGCCACTTCTTCAGTCCCCTCTGGCAGAAGTATTTTATACAGGCGGCCATTAAAGCCATAAAGGATGTATGACTCCCTCTAAGGTAAGATGGGAATCAGAACTCTGGTTTGCAACCTCCTAGAAAAGTCTTCCTCTATGACAAATGACACTTTGTGGGGTCATAGTTTATCTATTTAAAAAGAAATATTAAGATTCCCCTTATGCAAGTGTCTCTCTCTGATACCCACACTTACATAAATGACACTGACCTCATGTCTAGTACTCCACCTCCTTTCTCCCTTTTTTCTACATAGGAACTCCCTGGGGGTTAGGATGCAGAAGCTATAAACTGCTCAGATTGCTCAGTTGGACCACACTCCTTTTACCCACTCTGCTGTTTCCTCTAGGGAAAAAATGTGGATCTTCCCCTTTTTAGCCTGCGATAAATCAGGCTGGCTCTCATTATCTGTCAAGAGTAGGAACTAGAGAGAACTGCCACAAACCAAAGCCAATAGTCTCAGGTAGACAATTTTTCTAGAAGGGCTACCTCCTTGGAATCATCTGCAGATCCTGGGGCTATAGGTAGGAAAAACTTCCCCAATACACTGTCCTTCTGGGAAAAACTCCCATGAAGCCCCAGAAATGCAAGAAACCCTTATCAGTGTCAGGCCTGTACTGGCAATGGGAAGCCATGGCAGAGAATGAAGGTAGTTTATCTCATCATTACACCATGTCCACAGCTCCAGGGGAATCTGAAACCTCTGACCTCCATTCACCTAGACACTTGCTCTCCCATGAGCATTGACACATGCACACACACACACACACACACACACACACACACACACACACACACACACAATTTAAAATAAAAATAAGTCTTTAAAATGATTTATTTCCCAAAGTCCTTTTTCTTTAACTCTAGCAACCAGGAATAAAATCTTCTTTGTTAGAAAAGTATAAATGTGCAAAATATCTGTTGTGTCCATCAGAACTCCTACAAGAAATTAGAAACCATAGTAAGCATTTTAATTTTCATGTCAACTTGACTGGATTAATGGGTACCCAGATGGACAGTAAAGCATTACTTCTAAGAACATCTGGGAAAATGTTCCTAAAAGGACTGGGCAATGGAATCTGCAGGCTAAGGAAAATCCACTGTCATACAATGTATGTGGGCACTATCAAACCAGCTGAGCTGTAAATGGAACAAAGGAGCAAGGGAAAGCAAATTCAGGCATTCTTTCTTAAGGAGCCAGGGTATCCTGCTGGCCTGGGATGTCAGAACTGCAGGGTCTCCAGACTTTGGACTCTGAGACCTGCATTAGCAAGCCTCCTGGATTTCTGAACTTTCAGCCTCAGACTGAGAAGTTCCTTGATTCCGAAGTCCTCAAACTTAGACTAGCTACATCACCATCTTTCCAGACTATTATGGGGTCTCTGTGCCTCTCTAATGTAAGTCAATTCCCCAAATAAACACCCTTCTATAGCACAGTCTTGTAACCATCGCCAGACGACCCCCCCCAAAAAAAAATCTGCCCTACTCCACTTCGACCTCCCCAGTGTAAGAGCACCATGATGTCAGCAGAACCCTGCCAATTCAGAGCTTTGTCAAGTAAGGAATCCCAAGAAACAGGGTTTCCAAACTTCCAAACTTCTGGCCACAGCAACACTGCAGACGTAATGAGTAAAAGCCTCAAAGGCCAGCTGAACATTTTGAACCAAAATCTCAGCATCAAGAAATCAACTTCCATGGCCTATCCTTGTCACAAAAGAACCCAAAGTACCTCTGTTGACACTGATACAACTCTAAGGTGACAAATTGTCTTTCAGCTAGATAAAAATCATTTCCCCAGGTCTCTCATGTCTCCCAGAATATGAAATAATCCCAATGGCTAATGGCTGTGAAAATCCTTCAAGCCACAGTTAACAACACTAAGATCCATGGAGAAGGAAGCTTCATGCAACATGCTCCCTTCAAAATAGAAGTTTCCCATAAAAGGACCAAAGACCAAGAGGACCCCTCCCTGCAGTAAGTGGATGCTTATGTGGTGTTCAGTTTGTTTTCTCCACAGATTACCAAATAATTTTTATCAAGAGAAATGCCACACGGCTTCCTAACTTTCTTAAAGATCAGACAAGTTATCAGATGTCTGTGTATCTAGGAGAATACTGTTTGTCGTCCCCACCCTCTCTGCTTAACACTCCGAACTTTTTTTTATTCTTTCATTTTCAGTTAAGAATGACCTTTTCACTGGGTTTTTCCATGCATGGTTCTTTTCCTGGAATAAGAGCCAGAGTTTCTCCATTTAGACCAAGTTATGAAAAGGTTCCCTTTTCTCTAAAGGAATTAAAAAAAAAAAAAAAAAAAAAAAAAAAAAAAAAAACACTGTCACTTTGATTCTTTCCTTATTTACTAACTGAAGAAAAAGACATAAAATAAAGATATGAAAGTTGCAAAATACCATCTTAGTGTTTTCTTAACTACATCTTCGACTCTTTAAGGAACCCTTGAAAGGATGCCATAATAAATTTATCCTTGGGTTTAAAGTTTATCTTCTCATGAATTAAATAAAAAGTCTGCCGCCATGCCACACACTTGACTACTAGTGTATTTCACCAGGATGTTGTACAATATTAGTTAAGGTGTGTTACATTCGCTTATTTGGTGGAACATTTGTTTAATGGTGCAAAGATGTGCTGTGTTCTTTTATGTTGCATTTGTTTAACTCTGTGAATTGTGTTACTTTGCCTGTCTAAAAGACCTGATTGTTCTAATAAAGAGCTGAATGGCCAATAGCTAGGCAGGAAAGAGAAATTGGTGGAACTTGCAGGTAGAGAAAATAAACAGGAGAAGAAGAGAGGGGAGGAGAAAGAGAAGGAGGGGAGGGTACCAGGGGCCAGCCACCCAGCCAGCAATGGAGTAAGAAGTAAAGAAAGACATATAGAATAGAGAAAGGTAAAAGCCCAGAGGCAAAAAGTAGATGGGATAATTTAAGTTAAAAAAAAAAGCTAGCTAGAAACAAGCCAAGCTAAGGCTGGGCATTCATAAGTAAGAATAAGTGATGGGCCCCCAAAAGAGTAGAAAAGAAAGCAACAACATATGTGTTATATATTATGAAATTTCACACAGAATCTGAAAGTGGGTTTATGTAGAAAGTTGTTGTGGGGGTTGAAGTAGGAATGGAGCTTTGGAATCTGCCCCTCAGAGCAGTTGTAGGGACATAGTTTACACTCTTCCCTACCATTGTGATATCCTGGCTAGGACTGTAAACAAAAGACTTTCCACTAAGTTGTTTGGAGGCAATATAGTTAATATCAGAAGACCTTTCCAGAGGAAAAAATCATTTTAGGCTTCCCTTAGAAAGAGGCAGCTAAACTGAGCTGAAATAATGTTTTGCAATCGCATGACCTCTAAGGATTCCAGTACCAGACTTCTTAGTGGACTAGTAAGAAGTATGGGTATGACCAGAGGCTATTGCTGACTGCTCAGCCCACAGCATTAAACAAATACAACATAAAAGAATGCAGCACATCTTTGCACCATTAAACAAGCATTCCACAGCAAAAATGAATGTAACACATATTAAACTAATATTCCACAACATCAGTGTAATAAAATGACAGAATCAGATCTTTAATCATCTTTTATAAACTACTATTTTGCATTGTTTTTAGCATGTGCCCACTTCCTCATGGAGTGATCTTTAGCCACATTCCCTGGGTTTTGATCTTATTCTGATACTAACAACTTTGTGATCTTATGTGAGTTCAAAACCTCTCTCAGTTTCTCTCTTCACCTATAAGCTTAAGATGAAAATAACAGCACATACTTTATATATGTGTTCAGGAGAGTAAATAAAATGAGTATAAAATACTTAAGACAGACATCATACACCTTAACAAACAATAAGTCACTTACTAAGTGATAGATAGCTACCAGTATTTCTAGCATGTAAAAATGTTTCTCATTCCTTTTATTTTTTTAAGTTATTGAACCTGATTTTGTGTGTGTGTGCAGATTTGAGAAGTACTATATAAGCCACTTTTTGATGAGAAAACTAAAGTTCAAGAAAGTAAATAATTAGCCTAATATATATTAGTCTATTAAAATATAACCAATTAGTTTTGGTAACTATTCAATTTACTGAACTCATTGAAAGTTGTTGCGTAAGCCTGATTGTCTAACATTCTATACTGTATGATGAGTACTATTTGTTACTAGAAATCAGTGCTGACTTAATCAGTATTAATCTGTATACTAGAAACTAAGAATGACACACTAAGGTCTAGCTTCTCCCACAGTAAATAAGAATTCTATTTCAGTCATGACATAACTTTTCTCATCCTTATCCTAGTGAAAAGATTCCTGGCTCATGGTTGACTTCCTCCCATCCACAGGCCCAGATACCCATGGGTAGTTTTAAGTCAGTATTGTCTTGTGCCTTGAAATAGCTGTGGATTTGAGTGGACAAAGTGAAACCAGCTCAGAGAGGTGTTTTGTTCTGTTTTGTTTTGTTTTTGAGACAGGGTTTCTCTATGTAGCCCTGGCTATGCTGGAACTCACTATGTAGACCAGGCTGGACTCTAACTTTACAGAAATTCACTTACCTCTGCTCCCAAGTGCTAAGATTAAAGGTGTGCACCACCATAACTCCCGGTTCCAGGGGGAGTTCCTTTCAGCTGACCACCACCTACTCAGCTAGGTTGCAAGAGACTAGCTAGCTTTGTCAAAATCTTGAGAATGCAAACACTGTAATCTATCTTTACACAGAGACTTTTCTCTATGGTGATCAAAAAAAATCATAGCATGCCCAAGGGGCAAGCATCTTTTTCTTGTTTCATATCTAATACAGGAGCTAAGTGATAGACTCAAGAACAAACAAATTAGGGCTCGAAATAGGATCCCTTTTTGGATTCCCACCCTATAGCTCTTCTCACCGAATACATTAGTTGATTCTTCACAGACTGAAATGAGATGGGGGGAGGGGGGGCAAACAACTTCCACTGAGCAGTCTTTAAGTTCTTCATATCCCTCAGTTAGATACATATGTATAAAATCAGAAACCGACTTACACAATTAAATCTCAATGTTGTTAGATATTTGATATTTTAAAATCAAAGTATTTGGCAAACAAAGCTACCATTGTTGCAATAAATATCTTTTCTTTGTATTTGGGTTTTTGAAATAACAAAAATTTTTCTATACAGGCCAAGCTGGCCACAACTTCACTATGTAGCTCATATTGATTCAAACCCACAATCCTTCCTAAATATTGGGTGGTTTGCACTATCAAGTCTGGGAGATTTTTATTGTTTAAGGTGACAACTTCAAAAATTATCCCTTATAAAGGTGTATGTATTCTGACATGTACTTTCACTCAAAAGAGATATTTTTGAGCTCTGTTATATGCTAGACTCTGTTCCAAGCACTAAAGATATCACAATGAGCAAGACAGTGTTCATAGAGTTTTACATCCTAGGAAAGGGGACATGTAAACAAATATGCAAAAACAATATATCATAGAGAAAAGAATAAAATCAAGGATACTTCAATGATGTACAATTGCACAGCATTCACAATTCTTACACCTGAATGATACTCTGAACTTCAAGTAAAAAGAGACAAGATCGGAAAAAATAATGATAATAATCAAGTATTGTTAAGACTGAGTAGTGAGAGAGAAGAAGATGAGGGACATGCCAGAATAGAGTTCTATAATATTCCCTCCATCCTGAAAGTGCTGGTGTGAACGCTAGGAAAGGACTTTGTTAATTGGTTCATAAAGAATTCTGGAGCCCCTCTTGAGGGTCAGTGAATCAGCTACACTGCATTTTTTTCCTATAGACAATTTTCAAACACATCACAGGGTTTGGTTGGGGGTTTTAAGTCAGTTTTGTTGTTGATTTTATTTAGTTCTTTGTTGTTGTTGTTGTTGTTGTTGTTGTTGTTGTTATTGATTTTAGTTGTTTTAGTCTGTTTGTTTGTCCATGGTTCCTTCTTCCTCATGTACCCTCTCTAACGCCCTTAGCATTTTTACAGTTGTTATAAACATAATATTACACCTTACGGCATGCAATAATGGAGAGGGAAGAAAGTTAGGGTTGGAATGAAGTAGAAAAAGGGGTGAACATTAGGAGGAAAGTGTGGATGTGAATCTCTAATCTACATAATATAATCCATGCAAATACTTGACACTGTGGGTTATCTTTACCAGCTGTGAAGTCCATGAATCTTGACCCTTGCTTTGGAGGTCAGTTTAAAGAACCAGTGAAGAACAATACCAATCTCACTTCACAGATGAAGAAAGCTGATTTTAGGGAGTTAATGTATTTTATATTACATTGAGGAGAAACAAAAATGAAGAAGAAACCCACAATAAATCAACTTCAGATAGAGTAAGCTATTGGTACTATGCTTTGCCAAACTGTATTTCACTTTCTTAGTGATCTGTAGACACTGAAGTCTGTTGTTTTTAGTCACTTCACATCATCCACTTAAAAAAGTAATGCTTCCATTCTGCATGGGGCAACTATTTAAGTGAGCATGCTGGGACATACTACATAAAACACCGTAGCATGTGACAGAGGGAATAAGAATCATGTAATATTAAAAGAAAAAAAATGAATTACTTAAGAACCAAAATCTGGCCGGGCAGTGGTGGCACACGCCTTTAATCCCAGCACTCGGGAGGCAGAGGCAGGCAGATCTCTGTGAGTTCAAGGCCAGCCTGGTTTACAGAGTGAGATCCAGGAAAGGCGCAAAGCTACACAGAGAAAGCCTGTCTCAGAAAAAAAAAGAACCAAAATCTTCCCACCTATATTATATTCATCCCTGAAGTTTCAGACACATAGAGCTGTCTTAAGAAATGTTAACCCAGGGCCAGAGTGCTGGCTCAGCACTTGCCACTCAAGCCTGAGCCTGATGTCATGGCACAATCTGTAATCCCAACACCCCGCAAGCAGAGATGGGAAGGAGAGATAAGAGAATTGGCCAGAAGCCTATGGGCCAGGCAACATGGAGCACACAAGAAAACATAAACAATGAATAACCCTCCTCCATAACAGGGTGAAAGCCAAGAATCCATTCTCAAAGTCATCTTCTGACCTCCATACAGGAGCAGTAGTATGCACACTCACACTCTCATACACCCCTACCCATGATAATAAATAAAAATGAACTTTATAAAAATAGGAATTTTCATTCAGAACTTCAAAACTTTCAAGGTTTCAAACTT
Source organism: Onychomys torridus (assembly GCF_903995425.1). Lineage (NCBI taxonomy): Eukaryota > Metazoa > Chordata > Mammalia > Rodentia > Cricetidae > Onychomys > Onychomys torridus. The sequence continues at coordinate 34,525,064 of NC_050454.1, forward strand.
GAGAATATGCTTATCCAAGGAGTTTCCAGAGGACTTTTACATGAATTGAGTCCTGGGAGATTTATACTCATTTAGTCTCATAGATTGTGATCCAAGTGACATTTTAAACACTTAATAGTCTGGTGGGCATATTGAACAATCTAGAATAAGATGTAACAAACAAGGGAAAGACATTTTTATGTTTAGAAGTAGAATGAGTTTTCCTAGCAATTAAGCTTTTCTTTAATTCCCTCTCTCAAATTGGAAACTTAGATGGGTGGGAGCTTGCCCTGAGGTCACCACTTCTTCTACTCCATTTCTTAATCTATTTGTCGCCTTAAACACAGGACTCAGTTCCATTCCACTTCCTGGATCTCCTTTTCTCCTCAAATTGTATATTTTATATTTTACTTTCTCAGCTTGCCCCTTTCCCTTATAAATATTCATAAGAGTGACTGCTAATAGACATATGATAGAGTCAATAGTAAGCTGTTTTGAGATTTCCTCTGCTAATGGATTAATTCAAAACTCTTCACTTTAGCCTCAGGCAGACTCTTTGGAAAAGACAAAAACCAGCCACATTCTCCACCAACATATTACAAGAACAATCTCTAGGCCACATGTCAATATTTTTCTCCTCTGCAATCTCTTAAGTATATCAAATCAGACTCAGCACCATTGTCTTCCATGATCCTACTACTATGGTCCATTAAGTAGTGTTTAAAGCATTCCAGTGCTTTCTCAGCCTAAAGTATCAAAGTCCAAATTCCTCCACACGAAAACATGGTTGGGCCTATCACAACAATACCCGACTCCTGGTACCAACTTCTGTCCTAGTTAGGGTTTCTATTGCTGTGAAGAGACACCATGACCACGGCAACTCTTATAAAGGAAAACATTCAATCATGATGTCTTACAGTTTAGTCCTTTATCAACATGAAAGCATGCAGGCAGAGGTGATACTAGAGAAGTAGCTAAGACAGGAAGTAGACTTTCTCACAGGGTGTGGCTTGAGCATATATGAGACCTCAAAGCCTGCCTTCTTGGTGATACACTTCCTCCACACCACCTAATAGTGCCACTTCCTTTGGGGACCATTTTCTTTCAAACAACCACATCTGTCTGAGTTATGATGTGCTGTAATGAAGTGGAGACACTTGGTTAAGATACTAAATCTTATCCTTTCTTTGGGATATGATTACTTAGGGGGAAGTGGGTTTTTAGTATTTAGTATCATCCGGTCCACAAGTATGTCCATCTGGAGGAACCAGTATTTTTAGATGGGAACTGAGTTACATGTTCTGAAGATGCAAAACTGACCTTATTAATCCATCTTCATTGGATAAAATGTTTCATTTAAAAACTGTGTTTGGGGGGACTAATAGCATCATTCCTTGATTCAAACCTGGAACCTCAGAAAGAAAGTCTGTCTTCTCATAGTTTTTCTTATAAACATCTTGTCTTTGACTCTTTTGCTTGCTCTTAGGACTCTTTTCCTCCTTTGAGTTGCTTTCTCCAGCTCCAATAAAAGGGCTTTTGCCTTATTTAATTGTATCTTGTTTTGTCCTGTTGGTTGTTGTTTCTTGGAGGCCTGCTTCTTTCTAAAGAGAAATGGAAGAGAAGTGGATCTGGGGGAAGAAAAAGGGGACAAGCTGGGAGGAGTGGAGGGAGGGGAAACTGTGGTCAGGATGTGTTGTATGAGAGAAGAATCTATTTTCAATTTTTTTAAAAAAGTCCTTCACTTCAATTGTTTTTTCCACAGTGACAATTCAATTGTTCTAACTCATTCATGTTTTTTTTAATTGAATTTAACTATAAACAGTGGCAAATGTTTTAAAATGTTTATGGGACTTAGCACTATAGGTATAAGACAGGATTTTTCAAGATTATTTCCTCTGTACAAAATACATTGAGTTGAGTAGGAGTCAATGCTTAGATAGATCTTAGCTCCTTTATCATGATGTTGAGGTCAAATAGGGTAAATGATAAAACTGAACACACCAATGGGTGAGTTCAAAGTGACTAATCCATTTATAATTAATCAGAATATGTAGTGATTACCATTAAGTAAATGCCGTTTATTACCAGATATTGTACATCTAAATTAGTCTTCAACAGCCACATTGTAAATACATGTTAGATACCATGACTAATTTCTTTATGTTGTATTCCATTTCCCAGATAAGTTGATTGAAGCAATGCATTACCAAGAGTGTATCTGAAGTAAAATGCAAAGGTCACACATGACCAAGGTTGGCCCAAACCACATAGCAAAGGATTTACATTCCACAGTGTTGAATTGAAAGTTTCTTTCTTTAACTAAATAAAGCAAGGGATCATCTGACCATATTTTCTCTGGAAACCATCTCTTTACTATAAAGAAAAACAGCTAAAAAGGACCTCTACAACCGACAAAGAAAATATCCCTTGTCCTCAATGACATCTTGGAGCCACTAACTTGGAGGCACCTGGGACTATGCTATTTCTGCTCTTCCAATTAGCTTCTTAAGGAAATAAATGCTCTGTTACTAAAGCTCACTCATAATGGGACTTTTTGGTATTATAATTCTGAGCGCAGACTTTCTAACCCAGATAGTATGCCACATGGTGCAGTGGAATACTATCTCCATGTGAAGAAAAGTGATGCTTAGAGAGCTTGGGTCTCGTCTCCTTGTTTTGTTAATAAGTGGCACTTGCCCAGTCCAGTCACCTTTTCTCTACAATAGTACATGGATGGAATATTCCATGACTCCCTTTCTAAGGAAAATGGATTAAAAAAAAAAAAAGTTTTTCTGACCCATCATTAATTCTGTTAAAAGCTGATGATGAGAGTTAACAAAAATCTGTGAGTCAAGATTGCTACTATTAAATACACCAGCTGTGCCTTTTGAATCTAAAAATACACCAGACAACAAGCCATGCAATGCCCTTGACGTCAGTGGAAGACAGTCATCAGCTGAGATCATTGTTTGACCTTCCCACAAGTGCCTCACGGATAAACCTATGCCTCCATCTTCTTTGTCAAGACCATAAAAACAAAACTGGGTGTGATGCTTCATGCCTATAATCCCAGCACTGGGGAAGTGCAAGCAAGAGGATCAGAAGTTCAAGGTTATCCTCACCTACTTAAAGAGCTGAAGGCTGAACTGGGCTACGTGCAACTCTGTCTCAAAAAACAAACAAGCGAAAAAGACTGTGCAAACATCCTGGTGGAGTTCATGAGCCACTGTTATCTGCAACAAGATACTACACCCTTTCAAACAGGGCTACGAGGTCATCCAGAGGCTTGTACAACCTCGTGATCTAAATAGCAATTATGTAGAAAATTTGGGAGCAAAACTTCCTTTATGTTTTCTAACCTTTCATTAACTTTTTTTGGAATTTAAGTTTGAATCTAAGCTACCAAAACTGTCTTTAAACTAAGAGTTTGACACAAAATTCAGTGAAATCCACTCAATTTTTAAAATATCTGCTTAACTGAATCACGATGGTTTCTAAAGAAGTTTCAGAACTCATGGTTTTTTGTACACTTTCCTGTCACTGTCCTCCTGGGGACACAATTCTGAGGCCTTTTCCATCTCTCTGGATGTGTTTAAAAAATAAGTAAACTTGTGTGAAAAGTAACTAATCCACTAAAGGAGGAAAATACAGGAGACCCATGCTTGTTCTTCCTGCCCTGTTCAAATCTTCAAGTTAATATCTGAATGGAGAAAACTCACATTAATATAGCCTATCGTGTGCCTGCTGCAGCTCCTGGATCTGAAATCTCATAATATCTCCTCCCACTGACATCCTGTCCAAAGGGTGAAAAATATTTTATTTATGGGTGAACAGAGTTATGGCTCGCTAAGTCACCAACTTTGGACCATAATTCATATACTCAGCCAGTGTAAACAGGGACCAGGAAATAGAAATACTGTTATTTTCATCGTGGCACACTGAACACAGAAGAAATAGAAATGTTAACCTGTCTGGCATTGCTGCATTGCAATATATATATATATAGTTTTTCCCCCTTTAAAACGTGCTTTTAAGATATCAAAATAAGCTGGGCAGTGGTGGTGCATGCCTTTAATCCCAGCACTCGGGAGGCAGAGCCAGGTGGATCTCTGTGAGTTCAAGGCCAGCCTGGACTACAGAGGAAGTTCCAGGAAAGGTGCAAAGCTACAGAGATAAACTCTTTCTCAAAAAACAAAAAATAAAAAATAAAAATAAAAAAAGATATCAAAATAAATTGTTTAGACTGGTGGTAGCTTGGGGGTTTCAACCTCATGAATGATATCATAAGGGAAACTCGGCACATAATAAAGTGAATATTTCAGTTTTAAAAACTGCCTAGTGCAATATTCCAGGGGCAAGCTGATGAACAACGCAGGTCAAGTGAATGACAGACAGTATAGTGAATACAAGGAAATATTCTCAGGTCTAGCTAGGCAAAAACTAGATCATTTCTAACTTCTATTTTGTGACATAAACAGGGCCTTTGCGTTCTAGGACAGCTGACTGCATTTTCTGTTGAGCAAATTCCCTTCAAAAGGTTGCAGCTTCAATAGGCTCCTTTTTTGTTTGTGGGAACATGAAAATGACATGGAGTATTATGCTGCTAAAAGAAAGGATGGTGGCCTGTCACACATTTTCTTTTGCTTTAATCCTTTACCTATTGACTGTAATGGTCTGACTTCCTCAAGTTGTATGTTTTGTGGGTGTTTCCTCCATTCCATCTTTCTCTTTAGGCTTTTTTTGTGGTATACTTTGTTAAAAGTGTATATTTTTTGTTGGTGGTGTTTTTTTTGTTTGTTTGTTTGCTTTTTGTTTTTGTAAGCACCAAGGCTTTTTAAAAAGGCATAATTTCTAGTACTGTCAAGCTTGTCCATCTATATTTTTGAAGAAGAATATCCTCCTTTTGAGCTTCTGATAGTCTTCCCTCATACATGGCAAAAAAAAAAAAAAAAGGTAAGAAAAAACAAACTTTCTTTAAAATAATTTTTACTATTTATATCTTATCTATTTAGGATTTCTTTGCATTGATTTACATAACCCTTTTCAAACATGAAAAGATAGTCATCCCACTAATGTGACTGGAAACACTCTGGTTCCTTGCCAGACCATATCAAATGTGCCTGAAAGGAAAATTACAGCCAAGTGACACAGCATTTTATTCAAATCAGAGTGGCAAAAATCTCACCATAACGCCTGCTGGTTAGTGTGTCTATGAACAGACATTCCTATGCTGCTGCTTGGCCTGGGGACAGCTCCAGACTTGGAAATGTAATCCGACAACACATTTAGTTTTAGAATGTAATGCTTTAATTTTTATGATCACTGGGATGTAAAATAAACACATTATTTAAGGCAGCCTCTGTATGTATGTCTGTCGTCTGAAAGACACCACCACCGCCGCCGCCGCCACCACCGCCGCCGCCGCCGCCGCCGCCGCCGCCGCCGCCGCCGCCGCCACCACCACCACCACCACCACCACCACCACCACCACCACCACCACCACCACCACCACCACCGCGGGCCATTTATTTAAGAGTGACTCCAGGCACACAAGTGAAGGAAGAGTAAGACCGGAAAAGCCAAAAGAAAAATGAAACATTATTACGCCTCAAGGCAACAGGACCTTGATTCTGCCCACTAGTGCCTTCCCCAGAATAAGGAGATGCGAGCATAACTATTAGAGAAATTGGAGAGAAAGCAAATATAAAATTTAATAATAACCACTCAAGACAGCTACTGTACAAGCTGCTCCAGCTGGAGTTAGCTGTGTCCTCATAAACTTTCACCTCAAGCCTGGCTGAGTCAAAGATGCCTCAAGAGGATGTGTCATCTCAACAGGCTTAAGTAAATGATGGATTATCAGTTCCATAGAAAAGGATGCACCCCTGTAGAGATGAGAAAGATGTACATTTATTGGCCTGAAAAGACATTAACAATATCTTCATGAATAAAGGGGGAGAAGGAGGGGCTGGGGAGAGCACTCACTGGATGAAGCACTTGCTACAGCACCATTAGGACTGGGGTCAGATCCCAGAACCCATATAAAAGCCAGGCTGGGTCTGCTCTTAAGATGGCTCAGCTGGTAAGGGTTCTTTTGCTACCTAAATTCAATCCCTGAGACCCATAGGATACAAGAAGACAACCAAACTCCTGTAAGCTCTCCTCTGACCTCTGTACATGTGTCCTCGTATGCACACACCTGTGGAGACAGACAGACAGACAGACAGACAGACATAAATACTTTTTTTTTTTTTTTAAGCTGGGTGGGTATGGCAGCCCACTCATAATCTTCACACTTCCTTGAGAGGCAAAGGCAGGGGATCCCTGAAGCAAGCTTGCTACATAGACTAACCAAATCAAGCTTCTGACCAAAGAAAACATCAAACACCCTCCTATACACAGAGAGAGACAGAGACAGAGACAGAGATGAGAGACAGAGAGACAGAGGCAGAGAGAAACACACAGAAAGAGGGAAAGAAAGCAAACTGCCTCCAACCATTTGGAGGGGGCAGGAGGAGGGAAGAGAGGGGGATCTGTGATTGGTATATAAAAGGAATAAAAATTTTCTTAGTTAAAAAAAGAAATATACATACACATATACACATACATACATATTCATACAAAAATCTTCTCTGTCTCTCTCTGTCTTTCTGTCTCTCTCTCTCTCTCTCTCTCTCTCTCTCTCTCTCTATCTGTGTGTGTGTGTGTGTGTGTGTTCACACACATGTGTTTGAATATCCTTTTTCTAAATGCACATTGGAAAGGATATATTCCAGTGTTAGCATTTCTTACCTCAAAGATGGAGAATAGGAAGGTTCTAAGCACTGAACTGGAGAGATGGATGGCTCAGCAGCGAAGAGCAATACTACCCATCCAGAGGACTTAAGTTCAATTCCCAGCACCCACACTGGGCTGCTCATAGTGCTTTCATTCAATCTTCCAGGAAGCCAATGTCCTCTTCTAGCCTCTGCCGTAACTGTACTCATACATGCATACCCAGACATGTACGCACCTAAGTTTAAGTTTTTTAAATAGAGTGAAAAGGAATAAACGTTTGTTTATTGTTCGTTTGCTTCCTTGCTTGCTTTTGAGACAGAGCCTTGCTTTGTAGGCCTGGCTGGGCTGCATCTCACAGTTTCTGCTTCAGCCTCCTGGTTTTACAAGCCTGTACCTCTACACCAGTTTAAACATTCCTTTATACAATTCTGCTTTATCTAGATTGTTGCTCCAGTATGCATTACTTTTTTTAAATTTTTTTAAGATTTATTTATTATGTATACACTGTCCTGCCTGCATATATGCCTACACACCAGAAGAGGGCATCAGATTTCATTACAGATGGTTGTGAGCCACCATGTGGTTGCTGGGAACTGAACTCAGGACCTCTGGAAGAGCTGTCAGTGCTCTTAACCTCTGAGCCATCTCTCCAACCTACTTTTGTTTTTAAAGGGTATAATTAGATGACGGTAATAAGAAAGCAATTATATCAGCCCGTTTCAGTTTCACGGCCACTAAAGAACTTCCTCTTGGAGTTTGTTGTGTTACTAAATGGGCTTAATTGTTAGGAAAACTCATTTTACTTCTAAAACATAAAAATGTCTTTCCTTTGTTTGTTACATCTTATTCTAGATTGTTCAATATGCCCACCAGACTATTAAGTGTTTGAAATGTCACTAGTTCAAATTAAGGTATGTTTTCATGTAAAATAGATACAATTATAAAGATACACATTTCGAAGGTTTAATATAAAAAGTGTATCTCAATAATTGTACAGTGCCTACATGTTAAAATGATATGTTGGATAGGTTGAACCTATATTTAAAATCATTAAGACTGGTTTCTGAACAGGGAGTGGGCCGATGGCTTCTGATGTGCAATGGAACAGCAGATAAAACAGTTATTCTTGAAGAATAACTAAGCTCCCCCCTCTCAATAGTAGACTGGCATTTAATAGAGGGATGTGGAGAAGAACAGGATGCCAAGATGAAGCCACACACACACAGCCAAGAAGAATGGACAGCTGAATTCAAAAAAACATCAACAATTTCCAGAATTTAAAATCCTGAATCATGACCTGACACTGGTGGAATTCAGGTGTTTCTGGTACATGGACTGCTCTCACCAAATGTGAGGTCAAACTGTTGACCTTGTATACATCCTAGTTCACAAATGAGTCTGTCAGATACGTTAAGCCTATAGGCTGAAGATGATGCCCCAACACTGCAGAAAAACCTTAGGTGACTGTCCAGGCAGCTGGCTGTTTCTGTCAACTCACATTTTTTTTGGAAGCTGCTTGCATGCACTTCTTGTTTTTATTTTTTATTGGATAGTATTATTTCCTTCTTGGGTCTCTGAGGGAGTTGAAGATCAGTTTGTTATAGTTATAATTATCTTTGTTAAGGATTTCAGAAAAACTCACTAAGAGCTGTAAGTGTATAAATTTGAAAGACATTATAAGACAGTTCCATTAGCAATATAAATTAGGATAGAAAGTGAATCAGGTACATTTTGGACTTACCAAAATAGGATAGATAATGGAATTATTTTCTGTGAATTTATCAAATGCAAATGGACTAGACATTGTTTAGGTATTTATTGTTTGTATATATGGTATATATAGTTATTGTACTTTTGTATATAGTTTTTCTTTTATTAGTTATAACTTTCTAAATTTTTTTCTTTTTATTAAAATAGAAAAGGGGAAATATAGTGATATTTTATTTGTATTGAAATGTGATTTTATTTGTATGTTAATAAAGTTGCCTTGAAGTCAGAGCAAGCCAGAGCAGAAGCTGGGCAGTAGTGGTGCACGCCTTTAATCCCAGCACTTGGGAGGCAGAGCTAGGCAGATCTCTGTGTGTTCAAGGACACAGCCAGCATGGCAGACACATGCCTTTAAGACCTGGAGGTCTGTACAGACAGGCAGTGACGAGGAGGTCATGTGGCTGGGTTTACAACCAATGAGAAAACAGAACAGAAAGTCTATTAAAAAAAAAAAAAAAAAAAAAAAAAAAAGACAGGACACACAGAAGTAGCGCTCTGGCGGAGAGGAAAGACAGCAGAAGCAGTGAAGGGTAAGGCTCTCAGCTATTGCTCTGACCTCTTGGTTTTTAACTCTGCAACAGGCTCTGTGTTTCTTATTTAACAAGATGGTTACATCTACAGGTTTCCTTTTTAAATGTGGCTACTAAAAAATTCAAACATCACATACACGCCTTGCATTTTATTCAATTGATCAGTGCTTCTCGAGAACATGCTGTTTTCTTTGCATCAATTGATTTCCTCCTAATGTATCAAATTCACACCTGCAGTTGCTTCGATCATTTTCCAGCTGTGACTTGAGTTTCATACCCGAGGAAGTACCTGACACACACTAATCACTCAATAAAAATGCTCTGTCACTAAGCCACTAAGCCAGAGGTGCTTTGGGATCTGGGAGCTGGAGAGGTATGCAGGAAAATGGAGTCCTAAGAGGCTGATGGCACAAAGAGGCTTCAGGCTTCAGGGGCTGGAAGCATCAGTGTCTGGTGCAGCCGTATGTTTCCGTGGTATGTAGGACAAAAGTCAGACTACTGAGGCCATGAAGTAAACGAGGGCTGTGATTAACTGGATGCTGTAAACTTAGATTCCTTTGCAAGTGGGGATAAAGGTGGTCTAGTAATGGCTTTAGAAGAAGTGTCTTAAGAAATAACGCGTAAGTACGATCTTACAAAGGAAAAATAACAGTTTAGAACCTTGCTCAGCCATTATTACCACTCATCTTTCCTGTTCGTCCTCTTAATTCCTCAACTTCTGATTAGCTAAAGAATGTAGAAGACATGAGTTGTTAAATGTAAATCAGAGTACAAGACCTCAGATACCTCTGTGCGAGTTACTGGTCCAGGAGGCCACATCCAAGACAGCACAAGCATGGTTACCCACCATAACTGCATAAGAAGACCCTATTGCCGAAGACATCACACTTTGCCTGCATGACATAGTGATATCAATCTCAAACTGATCAGGAAACTTCCTCCCTGCTTTCTGAGTGCCAGAGGGTGCTTTGTGGGCTGCTGGGGGATGGAAAGAAGGACATCAATGGCCTTAGCCAGCTCTGAATTCTCAATGATGCAATATTGACCAGCAAGACAGTGGATGCCGACTGGTACAATGGTGGTATGACTGTTATGGAGTAACTCACCACTCTGATTGGATTTGAAACCAGCTCCACAGAAGGGAATTTAATGCTTGGTACTGTAATCCTGGTCAAAAGCCTAGTGAAGTCACAAGCCCTAGAGTAGAACCTATTATTTTTACTTTTCTAAATGGTAATGTTTTCAAATTGCCTCCTAAACATTGATGTGTATGCCCATAGACCTGGGCTGCTATCAACCTTAGTCAGAGAAGCTTTATTTATTTGTTTGTTATTTATTTATTTCAGTGGACAACTGTATAACTGGTCAAAGGGCTGAAAATAAGGGACTGGGTGCCCAGACTTAAAGGGAACATCTTTATCCATATTCTCATGCCAAGGCTCAAGGAACATATTGGAAAAGGATGAAGAAAGAATGTAAGAGCTGGAAGATGAGGAGAAGTGCTATGAAATTCTGTCTTCTGGGAACTGTATCTGCCCAAGATCATAGCTGCCAAAATTACTGTCTAGCTGGGAGAGATGTTCTCCATGCCCTCTCCTTACTGAGGAGCTCTTGGCAATTGATAGCTGCTAATAGAAGAATCATTCCTGTTGAGAGTATTCCCACTGGTAGCTTTCCCATGCTCCAGCAGATTCCCTCATAACCATGACATATGGGAAGTATTAGAGTTATTGGGTTGTCAAATAATAATAATAATAATAATAATAATAATAAGGAGGAGGAGGAGGAGGAGGAGAGAAGAAGTCATACAGTCAGAAGGTAGACATGTTGGAAGGAATTCAGGAGCAGTGGGAGGAAGGAACTGGGAATGTGAATATTATTCTATTGTATGCATGTATGAAAATTCTCAAGAATAAAGAAAAATTACAATAAAAATCAAGTTTAAAACATGCTATCACATTGTAAGGGGTTTGCTAGAGTAATAAAGAATATATTTTCCCCTTTATGGCTTAACCTATAATTTTTCTTAATGAAATTTATTGATCAATGCCACTATCATGCAAATATTCTAGTCTAATTGCTCATTCTTTGTAATGGGTTATGTAAAAACAGAAAAAAAAGATCAGATTTAAAGTACACATAGTCAACTCATGGATTAAAAGCCTTATTATGGGCTCTGGCATTGAGTAGTAGTGGCAAAATGTTTTAGCAAGATAAAAGGTGCTCTGTATAGAAAAGGAGGTGGTTTGGTGCTTCCTAATGCCAGGGCACCTAAGAGTTAGCTCTAGGCTTTGTTTTTCCCAACAAAAGCAATTCTTTTCATAGACATCAGACTTCCAAGATGAAAAGTGAAGAGAAATGTACACACAAAATGATTCATTGCCACATAGGCCCTAATTATAGGACCCAAAAATCTTTAGGAAATTTCTAAAAGTTGTGCAATACTTACTCATTACATTATTGAGGAGTCTGGTGAGCTTGGCTACATTTTAAAAGCAAGATAAGTCTATGAAAGTATTATATCTAAAACAAACTGATCGATCCTTTCTGTCTACTGAATAAATACCAGATAACTGGAAATGGAATCATCTCTGTAATGTGGGATGACCTGCTTTCATTAGCCAGAAAACTGTAGATGTATAAATATTTATATCTAAATGGCATAGATATTCTGCCCAAACTCCACCACTCATTCCCTCAGAGTTTCACATATGTTGTTCATGTTATAAAACTAACCCAAGGCTAACTTTGAGATATTTTACATCCAAAAGCTTTTGGTATTCCAAATGCCTAATACACTTTCTATCCTTGGCTGTCAGAACTTCTCTTAGCAACCATCTCCAGTTGCCAAGCTCCGTGGCAGGAAGCTCAAAGTCCTGGCTCTGCTATGGTGCTATGGGGCAGGTGGAAGGCAGAATCGAGATCCAGGAATTTCCAGTTCACTTTTGTAACATCCCTACCTCTTTAGGGCTTCTGACTAGGACCTTTCATAATGGGCTGATGGAGCTTAATCCTAAACGTTGGAAAATAGATTTGTCTTGTGAATGCAAAATACGCTGAGCAGCCTTGATGCAGGGGGAGGGGCTTGGACCTGCCTAAGCTGAATGAACCAGGCTTTGCTGACTCCCCATGGGAGACTTTACCTTTTCGGAGGAGGGAATGGGGGGGGGGGGGATTGGGGGCAAGACGGTGGAGGAGGGTGAGTGGGATGAGGGGAATCTGTGGTTGGTATGTAATAGTAATAAAAAATTTCATAATGAAGACAAAAATAATACACTGAGCAATCATCTGGAAATTGCTGAATTCGAAAAGAGATTACTGAGGGTAGCCAAAGGAAGACACTGTCTGTTTGAATTATTGTGTCCGCTTGTGAATATCCATGTGGTAGAATATCACAACTTTCCCTTCATTTAATTTTTTTTTTTCCTAGACAGGGTTTCTCTGTGTAGCTTTGCGCCTTTCCTGGATCCCGCTCTGTAGTCACAGAGATCCGCCTGGCTCTGCCTCCTGAGTGCTGGGATTAAAGGTGTGTGCCACCACCGCCCAGCTCCTTCATTTAATTTTTAAGCTTTGCATTCATAATTCTAAAAAATATTGAAAAGCACAAATTCCATTCAAGTACCATGAAGTACAAGATCAGGTGAACTTTCTTTTTCACTTCAGCCAGCTGCCTTAGTACCTTGAACACGTAGACTTAATTTTCTACAACTGGAAAATCACGGCAAATTGTTTTATCTCAATGTTTGGGCTTTAAGACATAAAATTACTCACAAATTCCTTCCTTAGCAGTCCAGCTGATGATACATGGTGAAAAGTGCAAGTCACTAACTCCCCCGGCAAACCATTCCACTTATGAATCAACTCTTACCTCGGTAGTAAGCAGAGCTATGGCCGCTCCATGGTTCAGCAACTTAATCTCCAGAACCTTTAACTACACGCCCTTATGTTCCCTTCTCTGATCACATTAGGCCAAAGCCCCTGGAATGTGAAGATTATTTAGATGAGCTCAATGAGCTGCTTTAAGAGGGAGATGGGTGCATCCAAGAGACTGGAGCTACTACCTCACTGGTGTTAAAGATGGAGGAAAGACATTCCGAGCCACAAAGGCCAGGAAAAGAAATCCTCCCCTAGAACCTACCAAAAGAATGCATCCTTGTCAATATCTTCATCGTCACACAACTAAGAACATCTCAGACTTTGCTCTCAGAGCTTGAAAGTCTGGGCTCCTTATAGTGATATTTTATTTGTATTGAAATGTGATTTTATTTGTATATTAATAAAGTTGCCTTGGGGTCAGAGCAAGCCATAGCAGAAGCTGGGTGGTGGTGGTGCACACCTTTAATCCCAGCACTTTGGAGGCAGAGCTAGGCAGGATCTCTGTGTGTTCAAGGATACAGCCAGCATGGCGATACATGCCTTTAATCTCAATACCAACCATAGAAGACCTGGAGGTCTGTACAGACAGGCAGTGACAGGAGGTCATGTGGCTGGGTTTACAACCAATGAGAAGGCAGAACAGAAAGTCTATATAAAAGACAGGACACAGGAAGTAGCTCTCTTGCGGAAAGGAAAGACAGAGGAGCAGTGAAGGGTAAGGTTTTCAGCTCTCAGTTATTGCTCTGATCTCTTAGCTTTTAACTCTGCAATTGGCTCTGTTTCTTATTTAACAAGACGGTTACATCTACAGCTACTTTCAGCCACTAAGCTTGTAGTGATTAGTTACAATAGCAATAGGAAATATGTGAGCCCCAAAGTTTCTCCCTGAAGTTTTTAGACCCTCAACTCTGGTCTAAGTTGAATCAATTTAGCCACTTTCCCCTTCAGCTATTACAAGATGTAAATATCAGTCTCACTAATGCATTCATTCTCCAGATTTTTGAGATTATAATATAATTGAAACATTTCTCCCTTCCCTTTTCTCCTTCCAAACCCTCCCTTATATCCCTCCCTACTCTCCTTCAAACTTCTTAATAATTGTTATTTTGTGCATATATGTTTATATTTTTTTTCTATATACAACCTGTTAAGTCTATATACTGCTACCTATATTTTCAGGGTTGACTATTCAGCAATGGACAACCAATTGATGTGTCCTTCCCTAGGGAAGAAAATCTCTCCTGTTTCCAGCCTTCCTCAGTTGCCTATAGTTCTTTGTGTAACATTGAGAGGCCTTGCAGACTTTTCTTCATCCAGTTTGGTATGTTCATTTGTTCATCTCATATGTTGGTGAGACCTTATGGTTGTGTTACTAGGAGATTCAAACTCCCTGATCCTCTGGCTCTTACAGTCTTTCTGTCCCCCTGTTCCACAATGTTCCCCGAGCCTTAGGTTTCGAGCATTGTTTTTTTGATGTCCCCACAACTCTGCATTTAGATTGGTTGTGGCTTTCTGTAATGTTCTCTGTTGCAAAGAGAAGTTTCCTTGATGAGGGGTGCAAACTCCACTTATCTGTGGATACAAGGACAAGTGTTCACATGCTGTTGTCAAGATTATACTGGTTTAGTAAATTAGTGGTTGTAGATTCTCCTTTAGTAACTGTGACTTCACCAGCCTTCATCCTTTCCCAACTAACAAGACGGTGTCTTCTTCACTTTGCTGTTCACTAAAAGTCCCCTTTCAGTCTGCTGTTTGGGAGAGAATCCTGTCATCCACGTGTCAGTGCAGTCGTGTGAATCTTCAGAGACAGTCAGATCTGCTGACACAATGCACATTTAGTCCGTCCTCCCGTTCGCTTGAATGTTTACTGAGCACCGAAGCAGAAGGCACCACACCTGACTGAGGGTCACGTTGTTTAGTTGGATTAGACATGGAACGACTCATCCTTTTGTTAGTAGAAAAATGTATGACAATAGGAACCATGTGAGTGAATAATATGAACTTACAGTTACTCATCCACAATTATTCACAGATACTTTGACTTCTCAAGAAATTCAGTTCTGGTTTCTGATTGTTTACATGCACAACCGACTTCAGTCTTTTCCTTCCTCATTCTCCCTGCACAATTGTTAACAGCTGTTCTTCCGTAGACCCAGAGAGACAAGCAAGGTATGTACTCACAAGTGGATATTAGCTGTAAAGTAAAGGATAACCAGGCTACAATCCACAGATCCAGAGAGGCTAGTTAACAAGGAGGGCACAAAGGGGGGGAGGGGGATACATAGATCTCCCTGGAAAGGGGAAATAGAGGAGATCTCCTGGGTGGACTAGGGTGGATGGATGTGGGACTCGGGAACTTGAGGGAGTGGGCTAGGGGTGGGCCGAGGGGGAGAATGCTGAGAAAAAACGACTGGAAAGGGAGGCTTTAAGTCTTCTAGTAGATGCAAGGGAAACTCTACAAGGATGGTCTCAGCTACAACTCCTGACAGCAGCAGATTCATAGCCTGAAGGGGCCATCACCTGTCATCAGATTGGTGCCTACCCTAGTTGACATCCAAGAGCCTTTATCCAGTGACTGATAGAGGCACGTTCAGAGACCCAAACATTGGGCTGAGCTCGGAGTCCTGCTGAGAAGAGGGAGGAGGGATTGTCGGATCTAGGGTGGTCAGGAATATCAGAGGAGAACCCAAAGAAAAGGCTAGCCTGGCTCATGGGAACTCACAGAGTCTGAACCAAAGACCAAGGAGCCTACATGGGACCGACCTAGACCCTCTGCGTATATGTGACAGTTGTGTAACTTGGTCTATTTGTGGGACTCCTGGCAATGGGAACAAGGTTGTCTCTGGTGCTTTGACTGGCTCTGGGGAACCTATTCTTCATGCTGGATTGCCTTGCCCAGCCTGAACACAGGAGGAGGTGCTTGGTCTTACAGTGACATGCCATGCTTGGCTGATGCCCATGGGAGGCCTGCCCCTTTCTGCAGGAATATGGAGGAGGGGTGGGTTGAAGTAGGGTGGAGAGGAGAAGAGAAGGGAGTGGGAGGAGAGGAGAGAGGGGAGACTGGAGTCGGGATGTAAAATTAATTAACTAATTCTTTTTTTTTTTCTTTTCATAAAAGAGCTGTTCTTTTTTTCCCTGAGTTCTAAAAGCACATGCCAATACTACTTGGGCAGAAAGGCTCTGTTGTTGAACTACATATTTCATAACCTGTCTTCATACTGGTCTCTTTTTCTTCTCTTTTTTTCATTTGTCTACTTCCTTGTTATGGGATTTTGGTCCATATGAACTTCCTTTTTCTCTGCTTCTCATTTCCTTATTTTATTTGATTCACTGCTTTTTGCTATTATTTGTTTTCTGAAAGTCTATTGAATCACTACTTAAGGTATCATAATAAAATGCCCAAGAATGAGTGACTTAAACCACCGAACCTTAATTGTGTTCTGGAGGCTGCCCATGTAACACCAAGGTATCATCACAGTTAGTTTCTCCTGAGACCTCTGTTCAGCCACCTGGACCACTGTTTTAGTGCCTTATCACATACTCATCCCTCCACATATGGCCTCTGGCATCCCTGTTTGGTCGGATCCCCTTTTCTTATGTGGTAACTAGTCAGAATGGCTTGGAGTCCACTTGAAGAGCAATATTTTAACCTAGGTAGTTCTTGTTGGTTTTTTGTTTTAAATTATAATTTAACCACATTTCTTTCCCCTTTCCTCCTCAAAACCCTCTGATGTACCCTTCCCTGCTCTCCTTTAAATTCATGGTCTCTGTTTTCACTAACTGTTATTGCATGCATATCTGTGTATGTATATACATATATAGTCTTAAATATAACCTGTTTGGTCCGTATCATGATACCTATACTATGTCTTCAGGCCATCTGTTTTGATGGCACGGGACAATCAATGGGTGTGCTCTTCCCTGGGGAAGGCCACTAGCCCACTCCTAGCTTTCCTCAGTTGCATCAAGTACTTTGTGTAAAGTTTGTAGAGAAGCAGAAAGATTACATGAGTCAGAGGCTGAGGTTTGTCCTGAGATTGTGCCTCCTTGTGATATCACAAGCTACACTTACTGTAAGTGTAAAGCTTAAACCACACACTAATAGTGGGAGACTTCAACACCCCACTTTCACCAATGGATAGTTTGCCAGACAATAAGGGAACTAACAGATGCTGTGACTCAAATGGACTTAACAGATATCTATAGAACATTACACCCAAATACAAAAGGATATACCTTCTTCTCAACACCTCGTGGAACCTTCTCTAAAACCGACCACATACCCAGACACAAAGAAAATTTCAATAGATACAAAAAAATTGGAATAACTCCCTGTGTCTTATCAGATGACCATGGCTCAAAGTTAGAATGCAACAACAGTACAAAGTACAGAAAGCCTACAAACCCACGGAAACTGAACAACATTCAACTGAATCACCACTGGGTCAGGGAAGAAATAAAGAAGGAAATCAAAGACTTCTTAAAATCCAACGACAATGAAGACACAACATACCCAAACCTATGGGATACATTGAAAGCTGTGCTACGAGGAAAGTTCATAGCACTAAGTGCTTACATAAATAATTTGGGGAAATCTCATACTAGTGACTGAAGCCTCATACAAACACACCTGAAAGCTCTAGAACAAAAAGAAGTGAACTCACTCAGGAGGAGTAGATGACAGGAAATAATCAAATTGAGGGCTGAAATCAATAAAATAGAAACAAAGAGAATAAAAGAATCAATGAAACAAAGAGTTTGTTCTCCAAGAAAATCAACAAGATAGACAAACCCTTCTCCAAACTAACCAAAAGGCAGAGAGAGAATATCCAAACTAACAAAATCAGAAATGAAAAGGGGGAAATAACAACAGACACTGAGGAAATCCAGAGGATCATTAGAGCCATACTTCAAAAACCTGTACTCTACAAAATTGGAAAACCTAAAAGAAATGGACAATTTTCTGGATGAGTACCACACACCAAAATTAAATCAAGAGTAGATAAACAATTTAAATAGACCTATAATCCCTAAGGAAATAGAAGTAGTCATCAAAAGTCTCCCAACCAAAAAAAGACCAGGACCAGATGGTTGCAGTGCAGAATTTCAAAAAAGAGCTAATACCAATACTCCTCAAATCGTTCTATACAATAGAAACATAAGGAACACTGCCAAACTCTTTTTGTGAGGCTACAGTTACCCTGATATCCAAGCCACACAAAGGCACAACAAAGAAAGAGAATTACAGACCAATCTCCCTCATGAACACTGATGCAAAAATACTCAATAAAATAATGGCTAACTGAATCTAAGAGCACATCAAAAAAGAATCATCTACCATGATCAAGTAGGCTTCATCCCAGAGATGCAGAAATGATTCAACATATGAAAATCTGTCAATGTAATCCACCATATAAACAAACTGAAAGAAAAAACACATGATCATCTCATTAGATGTTGAAAAAGCCTTCCACAAAGTCCAACACCGTTTCATGATAAAAATCTTGGAGCAATCAGGGATACAAGGAACATACCTAAACATGATAAAAAGTGATATGCAGCAAGCTGACAGCCAACATCAAACAAAATGGAGAAAAACTAAAAGCAATTCCACTAAAATCAGGAACAAGACAAGGCTGTTCACTCTTCCCATGCCTATCCAATATAGTATTCAAAGTTCTGGCTAGAGCAATCAGACAACAAAAGGAGATCAAGGGGATATAAATTGGAAAGGAAGAACTCAAAATTTGCTTTTTGCAGATGATATGATGGCATATGTAAGAGACTCCAAAAATTCTACCAGGGAACTCCTACAGCTGATTAACACCTTCAGTAAATTAATGTGACTAGATACAAGATTAATTCAAAAAAATCAGTAGCCTTCCTATATACAAATGATAAACGACTGAGAAAGAAATCAGAGAAACATCACCCTTTGCAATAGCCACAAATAATATAAAATATTTTGGGATAACTCTAACCAAACAAGTGAAAGACCTGTATGACAAGAACTTTAAGTCTTTGAAGAAGGAAATTGAAGAAGATATTAGAAAATAGAAAGATCTCTCATGCTCTTGGATAGGTAGGATCAACGTAGTAAAAATGGCAGTCTTACCAAAAGCAATCTACAAATTCAATGCAATCCCCATCAAAATTCCAACACAACTCTCCACAGACCTCTAAAGAATACTCAACTTTTTATGGAAAAACAAAAAACTCAGGATAGCCAAAATAATCATATACAATAAAGGAACTTCTAAAGGCATCACTATCCCTGACTTCAAGCTCTACTATAGAGCTATAGTAATAAAAACAGTTTGGTATTGGCATAAAAACACACATGAATCAGTGGAATTGAATTGAAGACCCTGACATTAATACACACCTATGAACACCTGATTTTTTACAAAGAAACCAAAATCATACAATGAAGAAAAAAAAACCATCTTCAACAAATGGTGCCGGTCTATCTACCTGGATGCAGGTATGCAAAAGAATGCATATCTATCACCCTGCACAAAACTCGGGTCCAACTGGGTCAAAGACCTTAACATAAATCCAGTTACACTGAACCTGATAGAAGAGAAAGTGGGAAGTAGCCTTGAATGCATTGGCACAGGAGACCACTTCCTAAATATAATACCAGTATCACAGACACTGAGAGCAACAGTTAGTAAATGGGACCTCCTGAAACTGAGAAGTTTCTGTAAGGCAAAGGACATGGTCAACAAGAAAAAATGGTGGTCAATGGGAAAAGATCTTTACTAACCCTACATCTGACAGAGATCTTAATACCAGAGGCCATGGGAATATACAGCAGATGGCAATTGATAGTTCAGGTGTTGACCCATTAGGTGAATAACTCTCTGATGGAGGAACCTCATCAAGCAAGGATTATGGAACCACAGATTCTGAAAACCAATTCCTTCTGTCTGTAATTTTTCTCATGTACCACTGCATTTCCTCCCTAAAAACAGCTATGGGCATTCCCCGCACTGTTTGTGTGTTTATCTTGTAAATATATTCCATCTACTGAGTTCACATATAGCTGTGGATGGTCAGGAAGATGATTTCTTCTTAAACTGTATAATTTTGATGAACAGGAAATAACATTAGGATATTTTTATTACTCAGACTGACATAGGAAAATGATAGTATTCTCAGCTACAAAGATAGCTTTTCCAAATCCAAAATAAACTAGTTGCCACTGCAAATAATGCATGAAGGCAAATTTCCAAATGTCTAATTGTAGAACCGAGGTAAGACACAAAGTAATTTTGGTGCTACTTCCCTGCTTGCTAAGTCTGGCAGATAAACACCTAATGCCCTACACAAATTCCTCAAACAATTGACTCTCTGCATGAACTTCTAACATCAGATTTTTAATACAAGATTCAAGGGTCTGCTAACTGTTTATTGTTTAGGCCCCAAATAACAATTAATCAATTAACCAAGTCCAGAGAAAAATAGTTTTATGTCCAGCTAACATCAAGAAAAGTTTTACAATTAGCCAGGGCTACAGAGGATGCTGTGGCCTCAGACCTGAATAAAGAGTTACAAGTTCCCTTCCCTTTGATCTGAGTTTGCAAGCAGGATAAATATACATGTATATTTAGGTTTGGAATGCTTCCAATGCCACTGCCTAAGAAAGTACCAAAAACCATGTCTCTGCCTATGGGTTGCTATGGTAAATGACTCTGCTCCTGATTGTTTGCTCAAGGAATGCATTATGACCCTGAGAAATAACCTTTGTAACCTTTTTTATTACCAAAAGCTTGTTGCTGAAAGTGTATATGTGCTGTGTGAACAGTGGAGCAGAAGAAAATTAGAGCTGAAAAAATAAAATACATGACCCTCAATTCATGGCTGAGTCTTTAAGAATTTTTTCTAAAGTCCCACTACTCTGAAAAGCATTCTTTTTGCAATGCTGGGTATAGTCCTGACAGTTGGTCTTAGCTGATCTCCAAAATATATAAAGAACTCAAGAAACTAGACATCAAAATACCAAATAATCCAATTTTAAAATGGGGTACATATCTAAACAGAGAATTCACCACAGAAGAATCTCAAATGGCCCAAAGTCATTTAAGGAATTGCTCAACATCCTTAGCCATCAGGGAAATGCAAATCAAAACAACTTGGACATATCATCTTACACCTATCAAAATGGCTAAGATGAAAAACACTGATGACAGCTTATGTTGGAGAAGATGTGGAGCAAGGGGAACACTCCTCCACTGCTGGTGGGAGTGCAAACTTATACAGCCACTTTGGAAATCAGTATGCTGGTTTCCCAGAAAATTAGCAATCAATCTACCACAAGACCCAGTGATACCACTCTTGGACATATACCCAAAAGATACGCAATCATACCACAAGGACACTTGCTCTACTATGTTCATATCAGCATTGTTTGTAATAGCCAGAACTTGGAAACAACCTAGATGCCTTTCAACCAAAGAATTGATAAAGAAAATGTGGTACATTTACACAATGGAGTATTACTCAGCAGTAAAAAGCAATGGCATCATGAAATTGGCAGGCAAATGGATGGGACCAGAAAAAAAATCATCCTGAGTGAGGTAACTCAGGCCCAGAAAGACAAACATGGTATGTACTCACTCATAAGTGGATATTAGATGTAAAAAAAAAAAAAAAAAAAAAAGATAACCAGGCCACAATCCACAGACCCAGAAAAGCTAGGTTGGAGGGGCTTAGTCCTGCCTCCATTGGATATGCCAGGCTTTGTAGACTCCCCATGGGAGGTCTTACCCTCTCTGAGGAGTGGATAGGGGGTGGGTGGGAGTGAAATGGGGGAGGAGTGGACAGAGGGGAGGGAGGGGGAACTGTGGTTGGTATATAAAATGAAAAAATTAAAATAAAAATTTCATGTTGTTTTTTTTCTCCACTGTCCAGACATACGTAGCTATCCATTCAAACTCTAAAAAAGAAAAAAAAAATCTTATTTAAGACTCCGAGAAGCTGATTCAAGGCTCTGGGAAAATAGTTGAGAGTTGAGAATGTGCTTCACTCTATTTGAATAGTGATCAGGCTATAAGCCAGCTTATTTTGTTGAACCAGGGGAAATGTGCACATAAAAGAGAATAATGCTAAACAGTAAGCTGTGACCATGCAACATAAGAGTGGAATATGACAGATCTACTTGAAAAAGTCCTCTCTATGATGAAGGCCCTTGGATCTCAATGAATTCAATGAATGTGAAGAAATGTCCAATAGTAGTGGCGGGGAATTATTTTTTTCTTGTGGTTTGAAGAGACAAGACACTTTAAACTAGCATATACTTTGGCCCAGGCAGAAATTAGGAAGGAGAATACTTGACAAGTTGAGAACACAGAATGGTCTTCCCAATGTAGCAACTATAGGTCAGACAGGATCATATTGCTGGTTTTCTGTGGTCCCCATCCTAGCCATCACATGCTGCCCTCACATAAGGACATTAGGAGGACACAGGGGTTCATTTTTTTATTGCAATTGAGCATTTCTATAATTAGAGAGGGAAGGGCAATTCATTCTTGAGAACACCACCTTAAATCCAGGCTCTTCCACACAATGCACTCAGTTTTAATAATGTTACATATTTTTCAAAGGAAGAAAGGAAATCAATTAATGTGCTTTGCAAATGTTGATTTGTTCTCTGATGCTTATCAGAACTGTGGCAGATGGCAGTTAAAGACAGTGTCAGATAAACTCACTCCAGAGAGAGAATAGCCGTGTCTCCTGGGAACCTCCATGCAGTCCCACCCCCACCACACTGAGCAGTGGAGGAGACAGAAATTACCTGCTTCTGCTGAGTCCATTATCCTTTGTCAACTCTTTCCAGTTCGGTCTCGTCTTTCTCAATTTAGGTTTATTTATTTATTTTATGTGTATGATACATTTATGCATGGTGTACCACATGTATGCTTGGGTACCCATGGAGGTTAGAAGGGAATGTCAGGTATCCTGAAAGCCTGTTAGCCACTGCGTGTATATATGCTGGGAACTGAACCAGGCTCCTCTTGAAGAACAGCAAGTGCTCTTAACCACTGAGCTATTTCTCCATCCTTCAGTCTCTTCTTGAGCAGTGAGTCATCTTCACCAAACTTGTGATGGGCAAAGAGGCAACTTCAGTGCAAAGAGATGGAACTCAGAGTCACTGTGTGTGCCTTCACTCAGAGAAATTTAAGGTACACTCTTAAACTTCTTGTCCAAACCTGTACCTTGTAGAACATTTGTAAGAAGTGCTCTCTCCAAAAGAAAGTGGTGATTGCTGTCAATGAAGCTTCTGGCAAGATGCCTTGCTCCTCTTCTCAGAAAGAATGATGTAGTGGTCTCTAGGTGGATAGAAAGCAAGTAGAGCTGGTGTTGTGGATTACAGCTGGACAGGAAGTTTATGACAACCTGAGTACCTCTCCAATTCTGACATTGGTATTGTTTTTTTGGATCCTTTTATATTTTTTATTAATTTTATTAAGCATTTTTTTCATTCATTTTACACATCAAAGATCCCCCTCTTCCCTCCTTCCACCCAAAGCCTCCCCCTCTCAACCCACTCTCCCCCACAAGTAGGCAATGCCTCCAGTAGAGGCAAGTATAAGATCTCTGCTTCTGCTTCCAGTCACTGGAGATAAGCTCTGTGATGAAAGTAGGGTGTTCACTGACCTAATGACTGGGGTAAACAAATTCAGGCACCCTCTCCACTCTTTCTGTTCGTTCAAGCTGGAGTCACATTTGGGGATTCCTGACAACTTCCCTAGCACCAAGTTTTTCTCTATCCCAATGATATCTCCTATCATTGTACCTCTCTCATTGCTTACCCACTCCATCCCTGTTCCAGCTCGAACATCCCTTTCCCTATGTTCTCATCGCCCATCCCCTACCCTCCATTTCTCTCCCCTCCTCCCCAGTTTACTCAAGGAGATCACATCTACTTCCACTAACCAGGCCAATCTATGCATCTCTCTTGGTGTCTTCCTTGAGATGGCTCAGCATTTAAAGGCTAGGCTCACAACCCCAAATCATAAACTTTTAATTAACGACCTTTTGCCTTTTTACTACCTCTATTTCCATGTCCGATTAACATTCAAGTAGTAGGATGTCTCCAATTAGGTCACAAAGTAGATCATCTAGCCCCTAAAGCATGTGGGCACAGATTTTCCAGAAAACTCAGCATCACCGTGGTAAAATTCAGGGTCTCTTCTTCCACACAGCCACTGGTTACTTCTGTCTGGTCCTCTGTCAAGAAATGGATGTCAGCATCCATTTCTAGCATCCCCTACCCACATTCAGGGTCCCACACTCCCAGGCTCCCACCCTCTCATGTTCACAATCATTTCATAAGGCTCCTCCGTCTCCCTGCCCAACTTCACAGGAAAAGTCCAAAGATCCTTCTCCAAGGGAAGCTGCAGCAGGATCCTCAGTGATGACATGAGAGGTATTTATGTTCAGACATCTGAGAGGATGATGGGATGACCCTAAGAAAACTGAGAGAGGACATTTGGTTTTCATGAGAATTTGAAAATAGTTCTTAAAAAAATAACTTAACACTAAGAATAGAGGTTTCACATAAACATACTGACCTGGACAGAGATTCAATGGTAAGAAGGAAGTAAAGACTTCTGCTGTGACAATAGTTAATCAAATTTTTCTCTGACTTAGAGCCTGTAGACTCTGACTAAGTCTCCCAGGAGAAAGGCATTGAAAACAGCAACTGAAAGAATAAATATAACAGCAGAAACCATATTCCCATCACATCAAGGAAGGAAACTAAGTAGTTCTAGAGCTCTATAGATGCTCTCTTCGTCATTTTGGCTCAGGTAAATAATGATACTATGATGTCTGGCTTTAATGGCAGGAGGTGGGAGTAGGCAATGGTAGGAAGATATTGCCTATTGTTGTCTCAAAGTCATCAGAAGGTTAATGGCACCTTTTTATTGGAATGAGCAATGCCCAGAGCAAATAACCACAAGCAGCCAAGGCACACAGGACACAACAAACCTCCTGTGTGAGAACACACTGCTTGCTAGCATGTGTGACATTGTCCTGGACACTCTACATGACTGGGAGTTTTTTATTGAAGGGAACTTGTAAGGCCCTACCTAAGAAGGTAAGGGCATTTACACTGTTATTGTGCCCCCACTTTTACCCTCTGGCTGCCAGTACAGTATTCAACCCTAAAACAGTTAGCCAGGGAAGAGAGAAATTGACATTTGTTAAATGCTTACTATGTGTTAGGTACTGTGACAGATGAATCCACATGTATTTCCTTGAATCTTCATGATTCTGTGTGTTTGTGAGCCAATTAAAGAAAATAAGATTAATTTGCCTGCCCAGGATCACACAGCCGGTCAGGGTCACACCCAAGGATTGCTCTTAACAATGGGGAATAATCTTCTAAGGAGGACTGCCACCAAACGGATGATGCCAGCATTCATCATCATTCAATACCATGTCCCAAACAAACTCCGCTAGTCTCTTGATTCATCACTAAGTATAAGCAAACCTTATACAAATATATACAAAATTGAGGGGGTCCATTATGTTGTTTTCAAGGAAACACTTTCTATACAGGAAGGGAAACAGTACAGGAGAAAAACTGAGTCCCAACGTGGCTCTGAGTCTTCCTTGTGTGTGTGTGTGTGTGTGTGTGTGTGTGTGTTTTGTTGTTGTGTTTTTTTGTTTGTTTTTCGAGACAGGGTTTCTCTGTGTAGTTTTGGAGCCTGTCCTGGATCTTGCTCTGCAGACTAGGCTGGGCTCGAACTCACAGAGATCCACCTGGCTTTGCCTCCCGAGTGCTGAGATTAAGGGTGTGCGCCACCACCACCCAGCCCCTGAGTATTCTTATCTGCACCATCAGAAGCATTGTATAAGAGCTGTGTTACAGTGACGGAGAAAGAAGTGAGTCTGGCCCTGTGCCTTTGTAAGTAGTGTTCACATGTGGAACTCTTGTATCCATCAGAAACACAACCTGCTCCATGGCTTTAAGCATTCCTTGAAGTTAGAGAAATCAATCCTGATTGAGACAAGAGTATGTGTGGATAATCCCAGAATCAATCTCAGCTCCCTGCTGCAATAACAAAGCAACACTCCTGCCGTGGGCAAACCTTTCTTTATGTGAAGCAAACGGAGAATGATAGACAAGAGTGTATGCTGATGGTAAAAGCAAACAGGGAGGAGCTTGAGAAATGCTGGTCCTCCTAATGTCTCATGGACACCTCAGATGTTTTCGTAAAAGCTGAACTCACCACCTTGCTTCCCAGTCTTATTCCACTTCCTTCGTGACCTGCCCAGTAAGTGACCCCAACACCCACCCACTTCTATAACCCTAAGCCTAGCCCCAGAATCAACCTCTCTCTCTCCCCACCCTGGCATCTAGCCAGTCACTGACTCCTTTTGTAGCTACCCTTGAATTATTTCTCAGCTCCTCCCATTGGCTCAGGCACAATTAGACTGCATGAAATGAAGGCACAATTATCTCCTTCCTTACAGAAAACGTTCTAGCTGGCTCTTTTCACTCTCTTTTACCCTCCCTGCAGACTCTTCTTTATTGTATTTATAAGTACAGGAAAGGAGTTTGAAGATTCCTATCACAGAGGAATGATAAATATGTAAGGAAATGGAAGTGTTACTTTGTTTAAACAATATATACTGTATGTTAAATTACTACATCATATACCATAAATATATACAATTAAATAACTTTGAATGAAAAAAAAAGATAATGACAATGATATAGGCCCCCTACTTCAACAGAAAGGCTAACTTACCCACATTTATTCTAGTCATTGATATATATGCTCTTAATCTTAATAAATTATTTTGTATTTTCCCCTAACCATGCCTGCTCCTCATTTCCATTTTTTCTCCTATCTCAACAAAGCTGAGTCAGTTCATCTGGGAAGTTTCCATGACTAACAGAAATCAGTTTGTGTGTTCCTCCTGAATGGTGCCTTAGTTCCCTGTTTCCACTCTCCTGAAGCCAGGTCACACGACTTAACCTCTGGATCGGGCATGCTCCGGAAGCTGGAGCTACACGTTTCTCACCACAGTAGGAACTGAGGGTGTGTTATTGATGAGTGTGCATGGAGCCTAGAAAGAAGAACTGTAGGGACAAAGACCTGGAGAGACCATGCTAGAACTTGTTTGTGGAAATCAGTAGGACTTGAGTTTAATGTGTGTGTGTGTGTGTGTGTGTGTATATATACATTAAAAAACTAAAAAAGAACAAAACAAAACAAACAAACAACAAACAAAAACAAACCTGGAGGCTCAAAAACATCTTGGACTATGACACATTTTAGTGAAAATTGGTCTTGTTAAATCTGTTTAAAGATACTAAGATCAATCGCCCATCATCTTATACCCCTGCTCTCTCTTGTGCACTGTTTTCAGAGCACATTTCTTTCTCACTGGCTTTCCCAATTCTATCACTTGCTGAAATGCCATAACAAAGCTCCACAAACTTCCCAACAGAAACTCATTGTCTTGCAGATCTGGAGTTTCATCTGCGATCAAGAGGTTCTCAAGGTTGGTTGCTTCTGAGGACTTTGGGAAACAGTCTTCTGTTCCTCTCTCCCAGCCTCTGGTGGCCTCAGCCATCCCTTGGCATGGTGATGGTTTTCTGTTTCTCCTGCACCTTCACATTGCTTACTCTCTGTGCATGTCTTTCCACATGGCACCTTTTCATAAGGACAGCACTCACATTTGATGAGCACCATCTTATTTCAATATGATCTCACCCTAAATTATCATATCTGCAAGGAATTTATTTTCAAATAAGGTCACATTGTGACACACTGGAAGTTCAGAGTCATATATATATATATTTGAATTTGAGGGAGACACAATCAGCAATACCGATGAATGTTTTATAACTACTGTTATTGGGGCTTTGCCCTTAGGTCCACGTCTACCAAAAATTTTAACACCACATGTTGTAAGTATCTAAGGAAGAGAAAGTTCAAATTCATTTCATATCGAAATTATCTTTAACAAATGTAGTTTTGCATTTGCCCGAGACCCCAGCCACTTCCTGAGACTCAGAAACCAACCCCCAGCTCCTGTCTGCCCCAGAATTCCCATCTGGACCAGAGGTGAGTGCCTGGGGTTATAGCCAGAGAGGCAACTGCCCCTGGGTCCCACAGCTGGACACAGGCCACCCCGGGAGGACCTGACCAACTTGGATCCAGTTTCTGGCTAATCGGCAGGCCCTGCGGGAAGGCTCCCCTTTTCTAAGACTGCAGGCAGACCCTGCAGTCTCTACACCCTGCCCCCACACCCATCTGCCTGAGACCCCAGCCACTTCCTGAGAATCAGAGACCAGCCCCCAGCTTCCATCCTGCCCTGGAACTCCCATCTGAACCAGAGACCAGAGGAACTCCCATCTGAACAAGAGGAGCTCCCATCTAGACAAAATAAGGAGACCCCAGGTACTTCCCAAGACTCAGAGTCCAGCCCCCCAGCTCCTATCCGGCCAGCACTCTCATCTGGACCAGAGTTTCCATCTGGACCAGAGAGAGGCTCCCTAAATCTGTCAGCTCTCTCTGGACCAAGTACACTGATAAGACCAAGAACACAAGAGGAGATGGGCAGACATCAAGGCAGAAGTACATACAACAAAATAAAGAGCAATACAGCATCACCAGAACCTAGCCCTTCTCCAACAGCTAGACCTGAACATCACAGAATGGAGGAAGAAGAAGAAAACAACCTCATAAGTAACATCATGAAGAGGCTAGAGCCTTATATAGAAGAAATCAAAAATAAAGTAGAGGAACAGACAAACAAAACATGGGAAGAACGCTATAAAAAAACTAGAGGAAAGGACCATTAAAGCAGAAGAAACAATAAGTCCTTGAAAGAAAATCATGAAAAAGCAAGGGAGACAGTCCAAGACCTGAAGAGAGAAATAGAAAAAATGAAGAAGACACTAGCAGAAGGAATGCTGGAAATAGAAAATCTGAATAAACAAACAGGAACTTCAGAGGCAAGCATAACCAACAGAATGCAAGAGATGGAAGAGAGGATCTCTGGTGTTGAAGATACGGTAGAAGAAATAGATTCATCAGTCAAAGAAAACACTAAAACCAACAAAGTCATGACCCAAAATGTCCAAGAAATTTGGGACACCATGAAAAGACCAAACCTACAAATAATAGGGATAGAGGAAGGAGAATACCAACTCAAAGGCACAGAAAATATATTTAACAAGATCATAGAAGAAAACTTTCCCAACTTAAAGAAGGAAATGCCTATGAAGATTCAAGAAGCCTATAGAACACCAAACAGACTAGGCCCCCCAAAAAAGTCCCCTCACCACATAATAATTAAACAACTAAACGTACAGAATAAAGAAAGAATATTAAGGGCAGCAAAGGAAAAAGGCCAAGTGACTTATAAAGGCAAACCCATCAGAATAGCACCTGATTTCTCAATGGAGACTTTGAAAGCCAGAAGGAACTAGACAGATATAATGCAGACACTAAGAGACCATGGATGCCAGCCTAGACTAATATACCCAGCAAAACTTTCAAACATCATAGATGGAATGAACAAGACCTTCCAAGACAAACCAGGTTTAAACAATACTTATCCACAAACCCAGCCCTACAGAAAGCACTAGAAGGAAAATTCCAACCTAAGGAAGGCAGATACACTCATGAAAACACAGGCAATAGATGACACCACAGCAGTAAACCCCAAAGAAGAAAAGTACACACACACTACCACCAAAAAATAAAAATAACAACAGGAACAAACAATCACTGGTCATTAATATCCCTTAATATCAGTGGACTTAATTCACCTATAAAAAGACACAGACTAACAGAATGGATATGAAAACAGGACCCATCTTTCTGCTGCATACAAGAAACACACCTCAAATTCAAAGACAGACACCTCCTAAGAATAAAAGGCTGGGAAAAGACGTTCCAATCAAACGGTCTTAAGAAGCAGGCTGGTGTAGCCATACAAATATCCAGCAAAATAGACTTCAAACTAAAATCAATCAAAAGAGATGATGAAGGACATTACATACTCATCACAGGAAAGATCCACCAAGATGAAGTCTCAATTCTGAATATTTATGCCCCAAACACAAGGGCACCCACATATGTAAAAGAAACATTACTAAAGCTTAAATCACATATAAAACCTCACACATTAATAGTGGGAGACTTCAACACCCCACTTTCACCTCTGGACAGATCGGCCATATTGAAACTTAACAGAGACATAATGGACTTAACTGATGTTATAGCTCAAATGGACTTAATCGATATCTACAGAACATTCCACCCATACAAAAAAGAATATACCTTCTTCTCTGCACCCCATGGAACCTTCTCTTAAATAGACCACATACTTGGCCACAAAGCAAATCTCAACAGATACAAAACAATTGGAATAACCTCCTGTGTTCTATCAGACCACCATGGTTTAAAGTTAGATTTCAACAACAGAAAAAACTACAGAAATCCTACAATCTCATGGAAACTGAATAATGCTCAACTGAATCACCAATGGGTTAAGGAAGAATAAAGAAAGAAATTAAAGACTTCTTAGAGATCAATGAAAATGAATACACCACATACCCAAACTTATGGGATACTATGAAAGCAGTGCTAAGAGGGAAATTCATAGCACTGAATGCACACATAAAGAAGCTGGAGAAATCTCACGCTAGTGACTTGACAGCATACCTGAAAGCCCTTGAACAGGAAGAAGCAAAATCTCCCAGGAGGAACAGATGCCAGGAAATTATCAAACTGAGAGCTGAAATCAATAAAATAGAAATAAAGAGAACAATACAAAGGATTAATGAAACAAAGAGTTGGTTCTTTGAGAAGATCAACAAGATAGACAAGCCCTTATCCAAACTAACCAAAAGACAGAGAGAGAGCATCCAAATTAACAAAATCAGAAATGAAAAGGGGGACATAACAATAGACAATGAGGAAATCCAGAGAATCATCAGGTCATACTTCAAAAACCTCTACTCCACAAAACTGGAAAATCTAAAAGAAATGGATAATTTTCTGGATAGGTACCACATACCTAAGTTAAATCAAAATCAGATAAACCATTTAAATAGTCCAATAACCCCTAAGGAAATAAAATCAATCATTAAAAGTCTCCCAACCAAAAAAAGCCCTGGACCTGATGGTTTCAGTGCAGAATTCTACCAGATCTTCAAAGAAGACTTAATACCAATACTCTTTAAATTGTTCCATACAATAGAAGCAGAAGGTATATTACCAAACTTCTTCTATGAGGCTACAATTATCCTGATTCCTAAACCAAAAAAGATGCAACAAAGAAAGAGAACTACAGACTGATCTCCCTCATGAACATTGATGCAAAATACTCAATGAAATTCTGGCAAACAGACTGCAAGAACACATTAAAACACAATTATCCACCATGATCAAGTAGGCTTCATCCCAGGGATGCAAGGGTGGTTCAACATACAAAAGTCCGTCAATGTAATACACCATATAAACAAACTCAAAGAAAAAAAACCACATGATCATCTCACTAGATGCAGAAAAGGCATTTGACAAAATCCAACACCCCTTCATGATAAGGTCTTGGAACGATCAGGAATACAGGGAACATACCTAAACATAATAAAGGCAATCTACAGCAAGCCAACAGCCAACATCAAATTAAATGGAGAGAAACTCAAAGCAATACCACTAAAATCAGGAACCAGGCAAGGCTGTCCCCTCTCCCCATACTTATTCCATATAGTACTTGAAGTTCTAGCCAGAGCTATAAGACAACACAAAGAGATTAAGGGGATACAAATTGGAAAGGAAGAAGTCAAGCTCTCCCCATTTGCAGATGACATGATAGTATACATGAGTGGCCCCAAAAATTCAACCAAGGAACTGATACAGATAATAAAAACCTTCAGCAACATAGCAGGATACAAGATCAACTCAAAAAAAATCAGTAGCCCTCCTATATACAACAGACATACAGGCTGAGAAGGAAATCAGAGATACATCACCTTTTACAATAGCCACAAATGATATAAATACCTTGAGGTTACTCTAACTAAGCATGTGAAGGACCTATATGACAAGAACTTTAAGTCCCTGAAAAAAGAAATTGAAGAAGATGTCAGAAAATGGAAAGATCTCCCATGCTCATGGATAGGCAGGATTAACATAGTAAAAATGGCGATCTTTCAAAAGCAATCTACAGATTCAATGCAATCCCCATCAAATTACCAACACAATTCTTCACAGATCTGGAAAGAATAATACTCACCTTCATATGGAAAAACAAAAAACCCAGGATAGCCAAAAGAATCCTGTACAATAAAACAACCTCTGGAGGCATCACAATCCCCTACCTCAAGCTCTACTATAGAGCTACCATAATAAAAACAGCTTGGTACTGGCATAAAAACCAACATGTGGACCAATGGAATGGAATTGAAGACCCTGACATTAACCTGCACACCTATGAACATATAATTTTTGACAAAGAAGCTAAAAATGTACAATGGAAAAAAGAAAGCATCTTCAACAAATGGTGCTGGCATAACTGGATGTCAATGTGTAGAAGGCTACAAATAGAACCATATCTGTCACCTTGCACAAAACAGACAGACTGGGGTTTTCTCATCTAAAGGAAAAAAAATCTTTTAAAGATATTGTCCTTCACAAACAATAATCACTTAAGTATTTATACAAGAGCTATTTATTCTCTAAAAGCAAATTTGTGTCAATAAACAGAAATATTACTTTGAACTATTGTATTCTAGAATTCTGTTCTCAATGTGGAAATCAATAACACTGTTTCTGACCTGTGTACTACACCTCTTGACTGTTGTGCTACAGTATTGCTAAGCACAATAGAAATTTTCCTTGATTGTTAATGATTTTTCTCATCAGAATAAATATACAATTGTGCCTAAGGCAGATACTTACTGTGTAATTGTTCATAGGTTTGCAACTGAAGAAAAACGAAGTTTTTAAATTAATTTAATTTTTAAATTAACAACTTTGATTAATGTAATACTAGTTTTGACCCCAAGGGATTATCACAATTATTCCTGTCCAAACACAAATCTTCTCCTGGAACCTGAAAACAGTTAAAAGATGCTGTGGTTGTTCCGTCCCATAGACACATTCAGAACAGAGGATCTTCAACAACCTGGCATTGAAGAAAGAAGAGCAGACAACTGGACCCCATTTCTTCATGAGGTTGAGTATCTGTGAATCCATTGCAAGGAAAGAAGAGACTAAAAAATACAATCTTTTCTTTGGTGAAGAATGAGAAGTGAAAATAATTAGACTAATTTTTAATCTTCAGGATTATATTGACAAATCTGGAGAGATCCAATTTGATCCAATAGATTAGCATTTTCAAACTGCAGGTAAATATCTACTGGAAGTTTACATAATTAAATTATTGAGTCACGTAGTAGTAATAATAAACAAACATGGCTGAGAATGTATGTATCTCAGTGGTAGGAATGTTTGTCTGGTGTGCCCTAGGTGCTTGGTGCAAATAACCAAAAGATAGAGCCATTACTATTCATGAACTCACTTAGGTATTGTTGCCTGGATACAGCCTGCACAAGATCAAGCCTGTAAACATTCCATGATGGGTGGTTAAGGGGCTCACCAGACACCCCAGGCTGGAAGCTATTGGCAGCTGATGGATGCTAGGAGAGGGAGAATCATTTTTTTCTCAAGGGTGTAACCTTTTATATGTTACCCACACAGAGGATGGCTGATAGTCATATGCCTGCAAGAAGCTTGAACTGGGCTCAGTGAGTCATACAGAAAAAGAAAGAGAAAGAAAATATGAAGTTGGAAGGATGACATTAAAAGAGGCCAATGAGAAGTTGGAGAGAGTTGTAGGTAAATATGATTAAAATACATTATACACATAAGAAAATCTCAAGAAAATAGATAAACAAAATAGCATTCCATGACATCTTTATTCTAGTTGAATTTACTAAGTTCTAATATGCATATCTTATTAGAAATGATGTTCAAAACAAGTTGAAAGCCACTGCTGTCAAATTCTAAACCTTTTTTAAATGTGTTATTTTCCCAAAAACAAATCCTAAAATACAAAAAAAGCAGTCCATTACATGGTGTTTAATAAAAATCTTTTAAACTGTCTGTAATCCTACCGCTCCTTTTGTTGTTTTGCTTTTGTTTTTGAGACAGGGTTTCTCTGTGTAACAACCCTAGGTGTCTAGGAACTTGCTCTGTAGACTAGGCTGGCCTCGAACTCATAGAGATCCGCCTGCCTCTGCCTCCCTAGTGCTGGGATTAAAGGCGTGCACCACCACTGCCCAGCAGATGTTGTTTTTAAAAAAGTAGACACTTTCAACAGTTCTATGCAGGGGAATAAAATGGTGAGTCTTAAGACAGAAGGTAAAATACTAAGAAGCCCTGAGTCAACCAAATCCATTCTATATGAGACAAGAAAAAGTCATATAGATACTGATGGATTTCATAGCATCAAGCATGAAGGAAATAGTACATTTAAAAGATAGAAACAGAAAGCAGAGAAAAGCACAAGCCAATAACACCCAAGTATTAGCAAATATGCAGAGAAAATGACTTCTTTGAGGCCCAAATATTAGATTCCAAGTCAAGTTTAATCTTACCAGAGAGTCTGCCCTGTAATAGCTGTTTAAGGCAGGTGTGTGGGTGTGTATATAAAATACACAGGTTTTGTACCTTCTGCCTATGTGGAATAAGTCTAATCTTGTTATCTGCCTGCTTAGTCTGTGTTTGAAACCATATATCTCTATCTGAATAAATAATTTGTGGTATATTCACAGAATGAAATATTTATAGCTACACGTGGCAACAAGGATGAAGTTTAAAGACATGCATATGGGCAGACACACCCGGTAGTTTGGTGCAGAAGAATAGCATCCAGAGCTGAGATGCCCAATATAATGGTTGTGTGCCAAGTGGTTGTAGATATACATCCTCTGCATTGTGGAGCCAAGCCAGGCAATGGCCACTTAGAGCATGAAGAGAGACAGTCGTGGTGGACCAGCTCTGATGTGGTCCAACAGGGGAGGTCTCACCTAGCATATCAACTGAGATGGAAGAGAAAGGTGCCCCAGTATTGAATGACTTTTCCTTGAGCAATATGAACAAGGATATGTTCATCTCAGTTAGGGGGTTTAGATTATTTGCAGGACCATGTGTAAAGGCAGCCACCTCACTGAAAAACCCACCTTGGGGTAAATGATGACTTTTGAAAAATGCATTGCTAGAGATGGCTAACCAAATTGTAGTCAGCACCACTTGAAAACTCTTCTTTCCTAACAGTTGCTTATAGTTTATATAGCCTTGGGGGATAGACCATGGGAATTGAAACTTTCTGAATTTCTTGAGCCTACTAAGTTTCATGAACTTTCTGAACCTTGTAAGTTTCATCAGCTTCCTGGATCTTACGAACTTTGCTTCTCCCTCTGGGAGAGAATGTTTCAATTTATACAAAATAGCCACAGAAGATGGCACAGCAGGCACAAAAAGCTCAGAAGCACCTGGAAGAAAGGAAGACTAGTGAGGCAAGAAGCCAACTTACCAGCTGGGGCTAGCAGATCCAGTTCAGCAACTGGGTTAAGGTTCAAGCTATGGCATCCAAATTTCATCCCTTTCACCAGAGGCACTCTCAAGAGTTCTGGTGAAATCAAGACATGGGTATAGTCTTCTGCCCATGCAGGCAGTTGTTGGGGGGAAAAAACTGGCACTGCATGACTGCATGTTGAAGGACCTTGAAGATTTTGTTCACTGCTATGCATTAGGTATGCACATCCCCACTCCCACCCCACCTAGGAAGCAATATTGGCATTTAAATGATTGTGTTATGATTGAAGGTACGCTGCCCACATAGGTGGCAACAAGAAAGTGTAAGATAAATTATGAACGGTCTTATTAATAACTCAGAGACAGATATTGGGGTGAACACTGAAAGATCAGAGAAGCAGAATAAGCAAGCCACAGCCAAGCTCACCTTGCCAACTCCTCAGCCAATCCTGTTTCTAGGAATCCACAGATTGAAAGCCCCTGAGTGTCTCAGCTGAACTGCTTAAAAGCCTCTAGTTCCTGGTCCTCACACCTTATATACCTTTCTGCTTCCTGCCATCACTTCCTGGGATTAAAGGTGTGTGTGTTTCCCAAGCAAAGGATGAGATCTCAAGTATTGGTATTAAAGATGTGAGCCACCATGTCTGGCTCTGTCCACAGTGCGGCCTTGAACTCACAGAGATCCAGACAGATCTCAGCCTCCCAAGTGATAGGATTAGAGGCATGTGTGCCACCACTGTCTGGCCTCTATGTCTAATCTAGTGGCTGTTTCTGTTCTCTGACCCCCAGATAAGTTTATTGGGGGGGGGCACAATATATCAACCACAAGGAAGGGCATTGGGAACAAATGCAAGCCAATATTTGGGAAAAAGAACCAACATGATTTGGAAATGGATCATATGTCAGGATCTGGAAAGACAAGGAGGAAGCTGTGGCAGGAAGGTTGTGCCAGGGAGATGCAAGGAGAGTTATAGAGAGGGAGATGAGAGGATATGATAATACATGTCTGAAATCCCCCAAGAGTAAATAAATAACGAGAGCGCTGGTGACCAGACACATGATGTTGATGTGGTCTGCAAGACACTATTCCTTGTCATGTATGGTGTTTCCAGACAGTAGCTAGTGACTGCTTTCATTTGTCAAATCCCTCTAGTCTCATCCAGCATATCAAATACATCCGATACACTTCAGTCTGGGAAAAACGGATGTCTGAAGAGTTGGAGGCCCAAAGCCTGAATGGGTGAGTAAGTACAAGCTGTCTCCTGTCTATGACAGGTGTTTTATCTTCCTTCCCTCCAAGAATGGAACAGGCAGACAGCAAAGGGAAAAATAAGGGTAACTTTACTTATCAGGCAGGAATAAAGAACCCCATGAATCTCAAAGGCAAAAGAATGTCAAAGGAATTCCTTAGGAGGCTTCGGGGTACCCACTGGGAGGTTACAGGTATTACAGCCCTGAGCTTTTGGAGGTTCCAGGGTGTCAATGGGAAAACTGGTCAAGCTCAAACACTCTCACCAGGCTTTAGAGTGCCTGCACATTGACAGAAGGCCCTTTGACAGCAAGAAGGTCTGTAGGGTCCTGTCTCTGGCAGATCTTGAAATACCAGAATCTGGGGTCTTTGGTGGCTGAGGCAGGAATGACTCTCTCTGCCTGCAGCAGCTGATGTAGTTCGCTATCCTGGCTGGAGATAGGACCCTGCCTGGGCGGAAGCCTCAAGCAAAGGCAGCTGGTGAATCCATCTCCCCTGAACTCCCTACCCCACCCCCAGGGGTGTGGTTTGACTTTGTCTTCAGGCTCCCAGACACCAGAGGTGAAGGAAAGCTTTCTATCACTGGGGAGTCTTGTGGAGGGAGCATCTGGACCAAGGCAGACTCTGAGGTTTTCTCCATCTTCCTCCTCCAAAGATACCACCAGCACCTGTCACAATGGCAGTCTTTGCAGGTAGCTGTCTGCTGCTCTTACCCCTGTTAGCCCTGAGAAGCCCCACACTGAGTGAGAAGCTTCACAGTGAGGGCCCTTTCTACCTTCATCAAGTCAAAGAGGATTCTGTCTCCCATCCCCATTACACAGTTTTGATACAGTTTTGAGGGTGGAAGTTAGGAGACCCAGTCAGTCTAGGTGTCTGTGCTTAATCTAGATGGATTTGCATTTGATGTGGGAGTCACCTAGAATGGGTTAAGCTCTTGAATCAGTGTTGCATTTCATATTATGGCTGGTCATGAAGGAATAAGTGGTATGCACTGCATAGTCCAAGTGGAGCTAATGCCAGTTAAGGGGACCCAGAGGTTTGGTCAAGAAGAAAAGGTCTCAGAAAGGTGACAAGCTGATAATCAGAGACGAGGTTCAGTGCAAACCTGAACTATAAAATGTGCTAAGATGCCCCAAAGTCTGAGCATGAATGGGGATGGGAGCCATGCTCTAGGTACAGAGGGCAGCCTGGTGACCCTATCATAGTGAGAAGAATGCAGAGAACTGAATGTCCTCTAGGTTCTCAGAGCTCCTCCTCCTATATATGCACATATATATGTATGTACATGTAGCTGTATTAGGTATATACATAGTAGATATGCACATATATGTACATGTAGTCTTAATATTCTAAGGTAATTTATTTTACATCCAGAGTAGGTTTTAACAAATTTCTTTAAACCTAAACACGTAATTGATTTTAAATAATGGATAAATCTTTTTAAAAAGTCTCAGAAAATATATTATAATAGCTGGTAAAACCGAACCAAAAAGAACTAAGCATTATCAAGTTTACCAGTATAGTTGCTGGCTACATAGGGAGAGATAAGAAATGAAAACAAAATTCTGGGCCATGATTCCCCCTGAAGAGAAACAGGCAAAATGGCACCAGAGCCCAGTGGTTGGTGGGCACCACTATGCCCAGAGAAATATTTTTATATATTACAGATTTTAACTTATAATCTCAATTTTTACCTGTCTTTAAATACTGTTTATGGTAGGTGTGTGGGAAATTGCCCCAGAAAAAAAATGGCATTCATATAGTCACTTACATGGACCAATTTAGGAAAAATACAAATACTGGATGATTTTTTTTCTCCTGAGCAGAAAAAAAAAAAAAACACCTTTACATTATGGAAGTAAAATCTTTTTTACAAATTCAAGTATTATAAGGATACTAAAACAAAGTAAAATTAGCCATGAACCCTAACATCCTCTATAGTCATCCCTCCCCCCTGTGTGTGTGTGTGTGTGTGTGTGTGTGTGTGTACACATGTATTCTTATAATACATCATTGTCTTTACTAGCTACAGTAATTCAACTAACAAAATTTGGTGCTGGTCTTTAGTCACTAAGATGAAAATATTTGGGCTTATTAACAAAACACACAGAGACTTTCTAATCGCTCATTCTGAAACCAAATGGCAGCGCTCTCCTGAGAGCTGGCCAAGCTACACATGGCCTTTGGGCTACAGATGACTCATCAATGGGCAACCACACAGGCAACTTGGGAATTTCCACCCTTCCTCTGGTGAGCTTCCAAAGCTTTAATTCGGGATTCTCACCTGTCTGCCTTGTCCTCAGACTCAGTTTACTGATGTGTGTGGACGAACTTCGAAGCCTTCTCTAAGCCCTCTGGGGACTTCACTTCTTACTTAACCTCTGGTCCAATCATATTCTGTAAAAGAAGCCAATGAATTCATTTTGAATGTCTGTGTCTCAGACTTCATTTCTAAATTCTATTTCTGGTCCTCTAAGTCCCTTTTGTCAGTCGGTACTTAGGGCAGCTGTACACTCCCACGATTCTCTGCTATGCATTACTGATCTAAGTAAGTCCTTGTGGCCAAAAGAACCCCAGAGGTTTTATTTCTAACACCTCAGGAGCCTTCCACCTTCTAAGAACTTTTCAGCCTTATCCAGCCCATTGCTTCTTGAATATTTGGAACATTCTCAGTTACAAATCCTCAGCTTTAAATCTGAAACATGTCTATCCAATTTACTTCTTGTTTTTCATCGAGACTTACCTCCTTGAGGCCAACACCCAAAGCTAAAGGTTATAAACAGTTTTATAGCTCAAGTTAGTAGCACTTTCAGTGAAACAGCTGTGGTGTCATCATGTGATTTCCTTTGACCGGACTGAGTTTCATTAGCACTAATGAAAAACTGAACAAGAATTTCTCTGGCAAGAACAACACAGATCCGGTCCATTGCCCATGGCTGGCCACTGATGAAACTCATTGACAGTATCCTCAAACTTCTTCAAGCTTGGGCCCTGCAGAAATTCCTCAAACATTTGTCTGACCAACCTCTCAGAAGGAAAAAAAAAAAAAAGCACCCTGGGAGGAAGCTGACTCTTTTGTTAGCCTCACCACCTTGCTCTGATCATAGGTTACTCTGATGGATTACTTGCCAAAACATATAGAGACCCCAAACCAATGCTCACCAGACATCGAGTTTCATGCTTGGAAACAACCCCCCATGAGCCATTAGTTTATGGGTGTTGTTATGGTTTGAAAGTGGCATGTCCACTGTATGCTCCTGTGTTTGAATACTTGTTTTCCATGTGCTGGTGTGTTTGCGGGAAGGACTTTTAAGACCTGAAGACTGGTTGGTGGAACTAGGTCACTTGGATGGAGCCTTGAGGTTGCAGCCCAGTCCTATATGATCCCTCTGCTTCCTGAGAGTGGAGATGTGAGAAAACTGCACCGTCAGCTCCCACCACCCTGGCAAAGGCAGCCCTGGCCTCCCTGCTTTCCTCACTCTGATGTCCTGTCTCCCCTCAGACTACTGACCAAAGCAAGCCTCCCTCTCTTAGCTGCTTTTGGTAAAGTGATTGGTCACAGCCATGAGAAAGGAAGGTAACGTCTTCTGAGGAGTTGACTCATTGCCGCAGTGTATAGGCCTTTGAAACCAGATTGAAGGATGAAGGTGGAAGCGTTTAGAGCTGGAGGGCAGACAAGCCCAAGCAGATTGTAAGTTGAGTTAAATGGATCATTCTCATGAGGCTGTGTAACACCAGCATGCAAATAGCAGGGCAGACAGGAAGGAGTGTGTTTTGGAGATGCCAATGGGAACAAGGGTTGTAATGGGAATTAGGCTCAAAGACGTTCAGATTCTACTCTAGAAAACTACCTAGCTGTGGTCTAATGTGGTTTTTTTTTTTTAATAATTTTGAATAAGACTGAATTTTTGTAATTGGCTAGTTTGATTAATAGGGTTGATTTCAAGACAGCATAGTATCCAAGCTGTAGCAGCATGGTCACTGATCACATTTAGCTTCACATATCCTGTGATGCCTGAAAGAATTACAGAAAAGAGAAAGCAGAAAGTGAAGCAAAAGACATGAACATACGGTTTTTCAAGGAAAGGAAAGATGTTTGGATGTGTTTAAAGTTTCGTATAATACAGCTATAGACAAAATGGTAGAAACTGATAAAATTATTAGTACAACAAAGGGGAGACAGGGTCATTTTGCACTAGAACAATAGGATTAATAACTTGAGGATAAGATCCCATCCATCAAAGAGTCCAAGATATAAAAAAAATACATATTAATTTGAAAGAAGTATGCCAGGATTCCCTACTAGAAAACACCAACTTAGAGAAGCATTTGCCCAGGTTCAGCCACAGAGGCACATAATTGCACTCACAGTTGTGATACAAGGGGACTGGGCTAACCCTCAGGGTGGCAGGAAAAGTGACTATCATTTTCGTGGTACGTGTTTTTCAGACATGCAAAATGTAAGAGTTACAAAGTCCCAGAGGCTTGAATCAAGGTTTCAGAAAGTCCCTGAAGCCAGGAAATGTGTGACAGGGTGTGACTCCCTGCATGAGCTCTCATGTGGGCTGTATGAATCTGTGACAGTGAAATCTACATTTCAGTGAAGACCCTGGGATGCTGAAGGTACCAATACATCCACTGAAGAAAGCTGGGGATGCTGGAGGTACCACTACATCCACTGAAGAAAGCTGGGGATGCTGAAGGTACCAATACATCCACTGAAGAAAGCTGGGGATGCTGAAGGTACCAATACATCCACTGAAGAAAGCTGGGGATGTTGAAGGTACCAATACATCCACTGAAGAAAGCTGGAGATACCCAGTGGACCTGTACCAAGAGAGAAGCCACATCTGCTGCAGACAGCTGTACTAAAGGGATGAGTACCCAAG
This sequence comes from Onychomys torridus, assembly GCF_903995425.1. Lineage (NCBI taxonomy): Eukaryota > Metazoa > Chordata > Mammalia > Rodentia > Cricetidae > Onychomys > Onychomys torridus. The sequence goes on from NC_050454.1 coordinate 34,566,714, forward strand.
CCTGAGATGAACTCCAGACTGACCCCACTGCAGTTCCCAGATACTGAAGCATAGAGCTGCAGGATTTGGTATTTGTCCCTCAGGGTTTCAACCTTCTTTGGTTTCACGTGTTTCCATTCTTCCCTTTTTGAATGGGGACGTGTATATCATTGTCACTGGAAATATGTAATTGGGCTTTTTCATTTCACAGTGTCTCACAGTTCAGAGATTGCCTTGAGGCTCATAAAAGAATTGACACATTGGACTTTTGAACAGTGTTCCACCTGTAGAACTGGGGAGGTCGGAAGTGGAGCTGAATACATTTTGCATGGTGAGATGGTCATGAGACTATGGGAGTTGGGGATAGAATGTTATGTTTGAATGTTTACTGTGCCACCACAGAGGCATATGTTTGAGTACTTGCTGTCCAAGAGGCGGCACTGCTTTGGGAAGTTATGGAAACTTTCAAAAGTAGGGTCTGGTTGGCAAACACAGGTCACTGAGTGGTGGGACTAGACTTCCCCAGTCTTATTCTCTGTGTGTCCTGGCTTGTGAATGCACGAGGAAGCTGCACCACAGCCTCCCATTGCCCCTACTAGACTAAGCTGGTCCAGCCACCATGCTTTCTCTATCTTATGGGATTCTATCCCCTCAAACCATGAGACGAAATCAATCTCCCCTTCCATATATCAATTCTTCTCAGACCGATGATGTAGAAACAATAAAAATAACTAACACAGCTGGAAAGTGGAACAATTCTAATAGTTTATATAGCCAGATCTCTCGAAGGCTAATGCTGTAGAAACTGGGAAGTTCATCTTAGCCACTATGAATACACTTAAGGAAAGTGTCTCTAGGGATTCCTGGGCTTTGTTTGTGTTGTTGACTGCCTGATTTTACTTCAACAAAAATCTGAACGTGTGGGGGCGGTGACTAGGGTGGAAGCAGACCTGATCAGAGGACAACTTGTGGGGTTCAGTTCTCTCCTCTACCATGAGGGTTGCAGGAATTAAACTCAGATCATTAGGCATGGTGGCAAGCACCCTTACCCACTGAGCCATCTTGCCAGCTCTGAACTTTTTTTGTTTGTTTGTTTGCTTGTTTGTTTTGTTTGAGACAGGGTTTCTCTCTGTAGCCCTGGTTGTACTGGAACTCCCTTTGTAGACCAGGCTAACCTGGAACTCAGAAATCTACCTGCTTCTGCCTCCCGGGTACTAGGATTAAAAGCGTGTGCCACCACACCTGGTTTAGTCCTAAACATTTTTTTATTGAATTCAATTATGCTGTTTCCATGAGCATCACTTTTTTTTTTATCAAAATAGCAGAGGGTACAAGAATATGTATATAACTGATATATGTAATACACATGAATCAGAGAGACCTAGAACACAAGAAACCTGTATGATCATTTCTTTTCATTCAAGTCATATCCAGTGCATACATTCAGATTTCTGTTATGGAAAAAAAATAAAATTAACAAGTACTTAAAATGTTATAGAGAAATGAGAAACTTGCATCAAGAAGAAGGTAAAATCATATCAATAATGCACAAATCAGCATGGTGTTCTTTAGCAGCTTAAAAAATAGAATTATAAAATGATCTAGTAATTGTGTGTGTGTGTGAATTAAAAGCAAAGACCTGAAGATATTTGCATACCTATGTTCACAGTAGAGTTTTCCTCTAAAGTGTTCACACAAAGACAACATATGTATAAAACAGTATATTAATTAGCCTTTAAAAGAAAGCAAGTTCTGACACACACCACAATAAGAATGAACTTTAAATACATTCTGTAAAGTGAAATCAAGTACATCACATCCTCCCCACAAGACCAGGAATCTTTACAGAAGGAGGGACAGAAAAATTGTAAGAGCCAGAAGCGGTCAGTAACATCAAGGAATTGGTGTGTTCCAGACACAGCTGGGAAGTTACACATATGAGCTCCCTGGGAGCTCATGCACAGGACCTTTGCAAGCTCCAGCCAGGGAAAATTCTAGCATACACAGGGAAGGGTGAACATGAAATCTCTACACTAGCTGGGGACTTATTGGTATTTGATAGATTCTGGGAGACAAAGAGTGAGTTTCCATTAACGATGTGACTCCTGACAGGAAGACCACTTCCTCCGGCAGACCCCACTCCCAAAACTAGCTGTACAACACAGACTGAACTCAATGGGGAAAGAAGAAATCCCAAAGTTTGGTGACAAAGGATGGGAAGGCACAGAGGGTGGTTATTGTAGAGGTTGGGGAAAGGCAAATATGTTCAAATCACATTGTATGAATTTCTCAAAATAGTATTTTTTAAATGCTATATGATTTCATTTATGTGATCTCTCTACAGTCATCGTTCACAGAAACAGAAAGTAGAGTGGCCGATGTGAGGGCTGAGGCGGCAGAGAGAAGGGGAAGTTGTTTAATAAGGATTGAGTTTCAGTTTTGCAAGACAGAAATGTCCTAGAAACTGACTCCATAGCAATGCAAATACACTTCACAGTTGTAGGGGTTACTAGGCAGAAAGAACAGGACTGAGATGGGCATTCAACACAGGGCCTCTGTGAGGCTCCACTGGGCCGGCCTATCATCCTGAGTCCGGACTCAAAGAGCATAACTTATATTTTCTCTCCTCTTTTTCAGATGCTAGCCAGAACCTGCATGTGTTCAGTGGCGTCTTGTATTTCCTTGTTCTTTCACGAAAGCTCCCCTCCCTACTTACTTGACAGCTTGTCTACCATGTGGCCAGCTTAACAACATGACATTTTTCCTTTCTCTTCTCCATCTTCCTCCTCGGGGAAGCTGACCAGATTTATAGCTTGCCATCCAATGGAAGGTGGGTTCTTTCAAATTCTAACAAAATCATTCCAGAACTTCACACACACACACACACACACACACACACACACACACACACACACAAATTTAATGAAAAACAAAAGGGTGTTCTGCATCTGTTTTCTTCCTGGGTACCATTTGAGACCTATGAACATCTGGATGTGAGCATCCTCCCAGACAAACGGCATGGTGGATGAGGCAGTAGGTCCTTTTACGGAAGTTACAGGAACAGAATGGGCCTCCCGTGTCCTTCCAAGAACCCTCCTATATTCCTGTACTAAAACAGAAAGTCCTGTCTCAAAACCTATGGAAGGCCAGCCTGAAGCCCCAGAGTACAGAGAAACACGACACACCTGGAGATGAGATCAGGCGATGCGGGGAAAACAACTGTCCCTTTAATGGGGGATGAACTTTAGATCTCACCAGCGAAGCCCCGCCTCTAAGGGCCTGCAGACCTTCAAGTAGGCAGCTGGGGAACTGAAAAGAAGGCAGATTTCAAGCTCTAGAAGGCAAACTCTCTTGAGCTGTTTCTGTTGTGTTTTCTGGCCTCCACGGCCAGAAAATAAGCCAGCACAGTCAGAAATGGAGATCAGCTGTTCGCAACTAATTAGAATGTTAGAGCTGAAGCACTGGCGGGGGCTGAAATTAGCCGCAAGGACAGGAGTAAACAGTAACCACAGTGACTCTATCCCGGCCCCAAGTTAATAGAGCTAAGAGAAAAGCTGGTGGCACTATATAACATTAGCCATTCCTTCCCGGCCCTAGAGCTAAAAGGTAAACTGATGACAATAAATAGTTAATAATCATTCCTTCTTGGCTTAGACAAGGCCTGGGTTCTAGTACACAAAGGTGAACTGAAGGTTAAGACAAATAATATTAAGATTGAGTACCACATGCTTAACTAGCCTCAAAAGGGGAAGTCTTGCTTCTGTACCATATGCCCACATCACCCTAGGAGGATGGCACTATTTCTCCTCCTCAATAAAAACTACAAGGAACCAACATCCTGGGTCCCGTTCTTTCTGTTCTCCCGTCTCCTCTCTCCAAGTGGCATCTTTTTACATTTGCTGTACTGGAAGTGTAGCTTTCTGTTTCCTCCTCTTCCATCTGCTTGCCCTCTCTCTCATTCTCTCTCTCCCCCTTTCCTTCTCTCTCCCACTCTCTCTCTTATTCCCTATCTCTATCTCTCTCATTTCTACCTGCACCCATGTTTAAGTTATTTTATCAGTAAGACCCAGAGCCTGCAAAGACTTTGCCCCTGTCTATGGCATTTCTGAGCTAGATGGTAAAGTTATTAAGATGGCGTCTTAGTTACTGTTCTGTGGCTGTGAACAGACACTATGACTAAGGCAACTTACAAAAGAAAGCATTTAACTGGAGGCTTGCTTGAAGTTTCAGAGACTTAGTCCATTTCCATCGTGGTAGGAAGCATGGCAGCAGGCAGGCAGGCAGGCATGGCATGGAACAGTAGCTGAGATTTTACCTCTGATCCACAAGCAGAGGCAGAGCAAGAAACTTCAAAGCCCCTACACCCAGTAACACATCTCCTCCAACAAGGCCACACCTCTTAATCCTTCCTAAACAGTCCCACAACTGGGAACCAAACATTCAGATATATGAGCCTATGGGGGCCATTCTCATCCAAACCACCACAATGTTCAATTTTATTTTATATATACTTTTGCCACAATTAAATTTTTTATTAAAAAAAATTCTGAGAAACTAAGAGAAATCCTATGTTGGGTATTTGAATGAGTATGTACCCACTCGTTATAAAGGCACATTAGTCTTCCTATATTAAAAAGGAATTTTTAAATAAAAGGAAAAGTCAGTAGTCACTAGGTCATCTCTATAGTAGCCTAACAGTCCCTCCCCGTGCTCTTCCTCACCTTCCTGAAATGAATGTCTCCTAATGAAATCAGTACTGTTATGAGTCAGGGTGGGAGACGATTTCCATACCTGGGATTCACCGTCTCATGATACAAAAGCCTACAAAGGGTTATTGGTTCAGAAGGAGGAATGTATCACCCTCCTTGTAAGAGACAAGATGTTCAAATAGAGAAGGGAGAAAGTGATCTGAAACTTGGGAATGAGTTGGAGACTGACCAGTATATCAAGTTTCTTCTCAGTCCAGCATGAGGAAGAAGTACCTGAAAAACAGTGGTGAACTCAACTCTGGTATCACTGAATACTTCAGTGCTCTGGGTATATACAAGGGAAAGATGAGTGGTAAATGATAATATCCCATTCTTAAGTTGGGGAAAATAATTCATCTCTCAAAGCTCAGTCTCCTTAGTTTTAAATGTGGGGATAAAACTACTAAACCCAGAAGATTGTTGTGAAATGTCCTGTTGTACTTAAATATTGTGAAAGAGACACATGGAAATTATTAATTACCAGTCTTGGTCTATAAATCATTAATAATCTTGTGACCTTAAACAAAGAGTTCAAATTGTGCTCTATAAAAAATGCAAAGCCAACAGAGGATTTTTCATAATCTTTTAAAGGCATGACCTGATAAAGGATCCCAAAAAGGAGCAGCTGGATAACATGTTAGAAACAGATAAAATCAGAGGGCAATAAAGACAGGGTGAAAGTGAGGACAAGGCTATGGGTGACCAACAAAAAGGAGGTGTGTAAACAGTACCAGTGTGATTGGCCAGGACATCCACACTGCCCCATTTACCCCGTCAGTAGGACAAGGACGTTCTTGTGAGTGCGCCAGAGGCTTCCTCCCACTCTCAATGTTTAGCCCAAGCGGAAAAGACACAGCAATTAAAATAGTAATTATTGGATTAGGAGGTTCTTTGTTTGTTCTAAAGCATTTTCTACTCTGGGCCCCATGAACAAGCAGCTAAGGCTTTAGAAGATAATGGGAGAGGAAGAGTGATAAGAAGCTCTCTAGCACCGTTTGACCAGGACTTTTTTTTACTGCATTGTAAAAATGGTATGGGTCCAATAAACAATACATTTTGTTTGTTTCGTTTTTTTGGAGACCAGCTCTCACTATTCCCAGCTGGTCCTGGCTCACTATTTAGACCAGTGACACTTCTGTTTACATATCCTGAGTGCTGGGAGTACAGGCTTGTACCACCATGGCTGACTCAAGAGATTCTGTTTCAAGTTTGGAATTTGACTCTTTTCCTAGACTGATGATATGCAGCAGTGACCTTACTCAACATGCTAGGTAGCTCCGGTTCAGCCATATAATACCACAGGTAAACATCCTACACTACAGGGTATTGTGCCACAGAGCTCAGAAATTTGGTAGGCTAAGATAATTAAATGCATTTATTGCTTTTGGTCTTTTCAACTTACGGTGGTTTCATTGGGACCTAATCCTATCTCAAGAGCATATGTATCTGGAGAATTTCTTCAGTACGTTAGAAGATTCTGACTGACTTGTTCACACTCTGACAAAGGAGAAACTGAGTCTGTCAGTCCACAATTGATTAGAGGTGAATCCATCTCAAAACAACCACAAGGATCCAAACTATCACTTACATGATCAGTAAGAGTTTTCAAAAAACTTTTTGTTAGCTGCATTCTGAAAGTTACATCGCACATGACCCACAAGGCAGAAAAGGCTAAACTATTTCACTAAATACAGTTTTGGTGTATGTGAGGCCAGCACCTGGAAATGAGTGAGAAAGGGGATCCCTGCTCAGTCGCCTCCTCTGAGTCCCTCTGGAAACTACTTGGGAAAGCATTCATATAAGACCAAACAAGGCTTCTAACTCCACAGGGGAGGTAACTTTTGCAACCTAGGGATTACCTCAGTAGGAGTAAGAATGGACTCTAATGTGTTATGTAGGTACATCCCACCCACCCTTTACCCATGGATCAGATAACATTAATCCCTTGGAGTCAGAGCCAAAACAATCACAGCCAAGAACAAAAAATCCCCTTCATATATGTTTGGGCTGCACATATTTTACACCTCAAAGGACACCTCTGTAAATATTTGTCTCATCTGACAGCTTTATGAGATTACCTCCTTAAGTACATAAGAAAAAAAAACCTGAATTTTCATAAGAATAAGTTTAGAAAAAAAGTCAAGTCAGTGATTTCATTAATACTCTTTCTGGAATCAGAGAAGACACACACATGTGCCTGGCCCTTCTAATCTCTTGAGGGTGAGGAGAGAGGACTCAAGGACTGGGAAAGCTGGACCTCACTCTAAAAGGTATATATCCAAGGGACAATGAGTCCAGTGTAGTCTTAACGTACATACCCCACATCAGTGTGTTCTAGTGAGTTAAAAGTGCATGGTGAGAGCAAAATGACTCAGTGCTGTGTCCCAGCAGGTCATAGGAACCTGTTAGAAAGCTCCTGTGCCTCCAAGAAGAGCGTGAGAAGATCCAGATCGAGAACCACGAAACAGAAACAGGAAACTCAGGCTTGCTTCTTTGAATGAACCAAATCCACTAAGCACTGGAGAAGTCACTAATTTGACAGAATTTACTTGAAGCTGCCTCGTGCTAGGTAGAAAAGAGGCTTGCGATACAACCTAAATTCCCTCACAGAAAACAAAACAAGTGCAGTTCTGTGCAACTGAGTTTTTGACTTGTAGAAATCTGTGTCCATACACCAATACATATTTCTTCATTATTAAAATTTCCAAACCTAGACTAGAAGTTAGTTCTACTTAAAGCACATTCAACTCAGTCACAAAACCTGAAGAAGAAAGTGGTTTCTCCATAGGGGAAACCAGCAAGTCACAAGGTCATTGCTGTAATTGCTAAAGGCAGATGAGTGTCTGGACAGAGAAAGCTTCTGGTTTTAGAATGTACTGCCCAGAAAAACATAAGCAGGACATCACAACATCACAATCAAAAAAAAAAAAAAAGAGTAGGTGGGATTTTAAGATACCGAGAGAATGACTCAATGCAGACAAGTCAGCTCAACTCAAACTTTGTCTCCAATTTTTTTTTTCAGGCCGCACCAAGTTTTGCTGATAATGCTTTCTGCTTTTAGGCTTTTAAAGTTTTAGAAATGAAGGTAAGGATGTGGGTGTGTAAAATGCTTCACATAATTCAGAGAAGGCATCAAAACACATCGAAATCTGAGTTGCACCTTGAAGACCATGCAGGACTTGAGAGGCATTCTACATGCCATGGTTCTTCAGCTTGGGGTTTTTGTTGGATTCCTGACAATGCAAGTAGGGGTGTCCCTGACTCTTTTGCCTGCTCACGCGACCTATTTCCTGCTACTGGGCTGCCTTGTTCAGCCTTGATAGGAAGGTCCATGCCTAGTCTTATGCATCTTGTTATGCTAAGTTTGGTTGATATCACTGGGAGGGTTGCTCTTTTCTGAAAGGAAACAGGAGCAGTGGATCTGAGTGGGAAGGGAGGTGGGTGGGGATGTATTGTATGAGAGAGGAATATACACAATACAATACAAAAATACAATACAAAACAAAACAATGCAGTGCATACAGTACAGTACAATACAACACAACACAACACAACACAGAAGTTCCAAGAGCCAACAGCTGTTTGTGACAAGCCAGGGAAGTGAGAACTGTGAACAGCATCAACTCAGATTATGCCAGGTAGGCACTACAGTGTCATCCCCAGCTTTCTTCAGACAAACAGGACCAGGGACTTCAAGATGAAACTGCAGGATGTCTCAGCTGCCAGCTGACAAAAACCAGGTGTCCTCCATAGCACAAAGACCATCAGAGCAAGAGAAAGCAACTCTTAACTGTTAGGTCCAAAGTGAGCTTCCAAAATGGCAATGTCACGGCTGTCAATGTCCCCTGAGCAAGTAAACAAAACTAAACTCAGCATTCTGGGATCACAATGCAGGTATCTATGGACCAGGAAAGCCACCACCTCCCTTATCCACCCGCAGAGATCAACTACCTCAGGCAGTGGTGTCCATCTCTTTCCAAATTGATCTGAACAACCTACACCAGCTCAAGGACCATCCCCCACCCTCCCACCCGGCCCCTGACTCGCATATCAAATCTGCTTGTTTTCTCACCCAGTCTGCTCTCTGCTGTCCCCTATTCTGAGAGTCAGCCCAGAATTTCGTCTCCCTAAATAAACTTTTCCTTCTACCCACTGAGTGGTCTGGTTCGGTGGTTTCATTGTGCCCTGGCACAATATAAAATATTATATTTGTAATACAATAAAATAAAATATTGTGTTGTATTATATTTGTAAGTGTAGCTGATACTTGGTACTTCCTACCTAACTGCTGTCTTAAAGGGGCTAAGCTGTTTATGCGGTGGGGGGCGGGGGGGGGGGTGTGGGTAACAAGTTAGCACTCAAATCTGAAGAAGTTTATTTTTTGCTAAGTTTCATGCTCAACACCATGCACTCAAATACATCTTTCACGTAGTGTCCCAGGAACCAAAACTGGCAGAGGCTCTACTCTGTAATGCCTGTATTATCTGGAATATGTGGGCTCTTAGTCCGCCTTCTCCCAAAAGAGACACGTGTTTGTTTCTTCTACTTCTTGTTCATTGGTCAGAACCAGTCATGTGGCACTGATTTAGCAGCAAAATACCAATGAAACACATGAAATATTTGGTGACTGCTAGTTCTCTATATCACACACAGCAAGACAGATTTTATAATACAATACTGTTAATTTTTTTAATGTATCTATTCACTCAGGAGAGGGGAGCAAGCTTGGGCCATGGGTGCATGTATGGAAGTTACAGGGCAACTTTAGGTATCAGTTCTCTCCCTTTTTTTTTTTCTTTTTTTGTGGAGCTGGGGATCGAACCCAGGGCCTTGTGCTTGCTAGGCAAGCACTCTACCACTGAGCTAAATCCCCAACTTCTCTCCTACCACATGGATTCCAGGGATTGAGCGCTAGTCAAGTAAAGGTGTCAAGCACCTTTAGTCACTGAGCCTTCTTGCCAACCTAGTATGTTAACTTTTTTCAACAAATAATTCTTTCAGAATAATTTTTATAGAGTATAGAAAATACATTTATCTACCTTCCACTGTACATATATTCTTACTTCAGCTATATATATGATCTACATAATGAAATTTCATTTGGCGCTAAATTCAATACATGATCTAGCTAGTACTAAAATAATTTCAATAACAATTCAATACAATTTTAAATAATTCTGTGAATTGCATATTTGTTTGAATACCTCTCAATCCAAGACTTACTATAATACCAACTGCTCTGTTTACCAAGGATTTGTCTATGAATGTTTTCAATGAAGAAAACATTCAATTATTGTATATAGGCACACAATTTTTTTTTCATTTTTTTACATAAGCAAATTTAGTCCTGAGCATGATTTAGGAATAGTCATTGTCCTATCAGAATGACAAGTTTGGAAAGTATGGTGGTTTGAATGAAAAGGGGCCCTGTCGGCTCATAAAGAGTGGCCTTATTAGGAGGTGTGGCCTTGTTAGGAGGTGTGGCCTTGTTAGGAGGTGTGGCCTTATCAGGAGGTGTGGCCTTATTAGGAGGTGTGGCCTTATTAGGAGGTGTGGCCTTATTAGGGGGTGTGGCCTTATTAGGGGGTGTGGCCTTATTAGGGGGTGTGGCCTTATTAGGGGGTGTGGCCTTATTAGGAGGTGTGGCCTTGTTAGGAGGTGTGGCCTTGTTGGAGTAGGTGTGGCCTTGTTGGAAGAAGTGTGTCTCAGGGGCAGGCTTTGAGGTTTCAGATGCTCAAGTCAGGCCTAGTGGTTCATTCTCTCTGCCCACTGCCTATAGATCAGGATATAAAACTCTCAGCTCCTTCTCCAGCAACACCAGCTTCCCACCATGATGACAATGGACTAAACCTCTGAACTATAAACTAGCACCAACTAAATGTTTTCCTTTATAATATTTGCCATGGTCATGGTGTCACTTCAAAACAAAAAAAAAAAAAAAAAAACAAATAAAAAAAAACAAAAACAAAAAACAAAAAACAAAAAAAACAACCCTAACTAGGATAGGAAGGGTAATCTGATGAAAATATACCAATTAGGTTAGAAACCAAAGACAGCAAAGTCACTAATGCTAAGGTTCCTCCATAAAATGATGATTGTGTGATTTTTTGACAAAAAGACCATGAATAGGAATCATTCTGCAGAGGGACACCAGGGAAAACCCAAACTGTGGTTTCTAAACTTCATTATGACATATGTCCCCATGCATAAATGATCTATCTCAGGAACTCCGGGTTTCCCTTCCAGGCAACGGCACCATCCTTCAAGTCAGAGGAAGTATGTTCTCAGCAACTACCAGACTGACTTGGCCACAGCCAGAGCACCAGCTCACACTATTGGTAAACAGAAGAGAAGTAATGTCACAAGGCACCATGACAGCTGAGCAGGATGCCTGAAATAACCAATCCCAGAGCTAAATTTAGAAGAACTCTTACAAAGTGGAGCTTATAAAACAGAACTTAACTGCAATTGAGGAAACAGGGGCAATGTGGTAGCACTTCCATATACTACCTCCTCTTCTGTAGAACACTTATAGGGGATCTCTAACTGGAGGAAAGGCCACAGAGGAGTCACCCAGCCCATTGCACCAAGAACTTTTAGCAGAGACATTATCAATTGTAGTGAATTTTATCAAAATATAAAACAAAGATTTGAAACATTCAAACTTGTATTTGTTCTTCCCATGGTCTGAAATGACCATTGTTTGGTGGTGTTTTTGTCTGCTTATACAGGTTCATTTGGTTTTGCTTGACTTCTTTCCCCTATTCTTTTCTGGCTAAACTTTGCCCTTTTTTTTTTTTCATGTGTTGTTGTTGTTTTTTATATTATTTATTTTTCTACATTCTGTTTATTATCTTGCTAAAAAATATTTTAAGGTTTCATTTCAACGCAAGAGAAAGGGAGCTAGCCTGAGTTGAGTACAGAAGAGAACATATAATAGAGGTTTGTCATGTAAACTTATCAAACATTATTGAAATCAGCAACAAATTTTATTAAAGTCAGCAACAAAAACTGTGTGCTTTTTAGCATGTCTCCTAATGGTTGCACAGTTTTAAAGCCTAATTCTCAAACCACATTTTAAAACTGTTGGAATAGCAGCTATCAGCACCAGACGGCAGGGATGTCTGGGAACCACAAGGAAGTATTCAGCCTGCCTGTATCATTCTGCATCCAAACCATGCCCAAAGTGCCACAGCGATGAGACCACCATCACCAGATTGCAAACATCTGACTTGACTCTTAAGCCTTATATCCTAGCTTCTGAGTGCAGCTCAGTTTCTCGCCATAAAATGAGATAATCCAGTGTTCATTTACCAGACTCCTGTAAGAATTCAATGAAACAATATCCAGACAGTGTTGACAGCGCTAGGCACAGAGGAAAAAGCAAGCACTCTCTCCACTCTCTCTCCAAAGAATACACAATAATACGTGAATGCAGCAGCCCAGATAGAGCTTTTACTAGAAGTAGTGACCATATGAGTTTTCCAACCATCTCTCCCCTGAATCTTGGCCCAATGTGAACTTCTGTGGAAACCACTCAAAAAGCTCAAGGGAAGAGTTACTGACCTTAGACCTTCTGCCTTTTCATACATACATTGTAAATTCATTGAAAACTACTTGATCACTGATCACAAACATGATAAAAAAATTTTCCATGCATTGACAAAGTTATATGGATCCTGTTTGTTATACTGTAAAAAAATAAATAAATAAAATAGCTGAGCATAAAGCGGAGTGTCTACAATCCTGGAACTCAAGAGTATAAAATAAGAAAATCTTAAGTCCAAGAACAGCTTGGGCTACACAGCAAAACCCTGTCCCCCATAGGTAGGCAATGTACATAGATAGATAGATAGATGATAGATAGATGATAGATAGATAGATAGATAGATAGAGATATAGAGAGATAGATAGATGATAGATAGATAGATAGATAGATAGATAGATGATAGACACACACACAAAGACAAAATGTATTGATCAGTTTGACCCTTTTTCAGTGTATAAAGGAAGACTCTCCATGATGTACTCTTTTACTGGGTAAGTTAGCAAGTCTCTCTGTCCTTTCCCAGCATCAGTATGAAACAGACCGTTCTGTAAACACATACATAGCCTGTCTGTTCTTCAAGAACCACATATTCTGTAATGACTCCATGTTTCAATACTGTACCTAGTGATGTAAGACAGACTTTATAGCCAAATAAAAATGTATATAATTTAATATGCTCATGTTCTACAATTCCAGCAAACAATCTGAATAGAGTTCTTTGAAACACTAATACCCCAGCCTCAATAAGTTCCTGCATCTAATTTCTCCTTCCTGTGTCTAGGCTGCATAGCATTGCTAGAAAAGCCCTTATATGCACATATTCAAAAGCACCCTGGAATGAGAGAGTAAAGGGCATGAATATATAAAAACAGAAACAGCCTACAACTCAAACAGTGGTGAGTAATATATGTACTAAAGATAAAACCATGTAAAAATTAACAACTGTTGAAAAAATCCTTTTTAAGACCTTTGCTTCATCTGGCTTTCAATTGCTGTACTGGAAGGTTAATTCCCATGAACATCAAACACAGCAGACCTACACACCCTAGAAATTGCTTGTGAAAACATTTTCAGTTTGCTGACATTGTATGGAAACATTAAAGGAAGAAGCAAGACAAAGTGGGAGATTTCTGGGTCTCTTCCTGACATTGTTACTGCTGTTGTCTCTTGTTTCTCCCCTTTCCTTTCCCAACTTAAAACTGACTGATTCATTTAACCTGTCTGGGAAATTTTGTAGAATCTTTCATGTCACTCACTTAGTGCACAGGAAGGCAGAAAATGGTGAGAGACAGTAGAAGATTGCAGGCATCAAATGAAGAACGTATTTAATAGTGATTTAGTTGGGGGTGTGCTAAAGACATAATGGAGAGAGAGATGGGTCCTTGGGCTCCTAGGACATGGGAGGCTTATAGACACATACTCAACACTGTGCCCTCTGGAATCCAGTCCACTGTGGACAAGCACATCTGCATCCTTGACCTTCTCTTAGATGAATCCTCCTACCCTTGACCAGACAGCGAGTCAAAACTACTTAGTGCTGTCTACACTGCTTCTGTCCTTAGAAGGCAACATTGTCTTACCTCTCCCCAGCAACTCTCCCTCTACCAACTCTCAGCAGAGCATGGGCTTTGAAGCACCCTTTTCTACCTTCCCGTATCCTCATTACTGCTGTTCCCTGCCAACTTCTGGGAACTTTCATAGCTCTTGATAGTTTAGGCCTTGACTTAAAGTCTTCTTACACCCCATTCTACAGAAATATTTTGTTAGTTTCAGCATCCACATGGTTTGCATTTTGCTCCTATTCAATCTTCTAAAATCACTTCTGCATTTTCATTCAATTGACTGTGTTGCTCCTTATCCAGTATTGATACTGATAATGACAGAGTTTTAATATTGCTTCAGTTAATACCCAAAATCCCTTGTGTACACCTTCTTCCAAGATATTTGGCCTGGCAAGCCTCAGTTCTGGAAAACTGTCCAATTCATTTTCTCTACCTGTGTGTTCCTAAGCTCGTGTCACTTATTTCCATTCCAGACTCTTACTGCTATTCACAAATTTGTAACTCATCTCTGAACCAGCCCCTATTATTTTTGCGTGGGAGGTATCATCAATAACCCCAATGTCTATCTGTGGCAGTTTGAATGTAATTGGCCCCCATAATCTCACAGAGAATGGCACTATTAGGAGGTGTGGCTTTGTTGGAGTGAGTATGGCATTGTTGGAGGAAGTGTGTCATGTGGAGGTGGGCTTTGAGGTTTTCTATGCTCAGGATACCACCCAGTAACTCAGATGCCTGTAAGATACTCCTCCAGCACCACATCTGCCTGCATGCTGCCATGCTCCCTGCCATGATGATAATGGACAGAACCTCTGGAACTATAAGCTTCCACCTCAATTCAATGTTTTTCTTTATAAGGGTGTCTGTGGCTGTGGTGTCTCTTCACAGCAATAAAATCCCCAAGACACAAGTTGGTATCAGGGATGGAACATTGCTGTGATAGGCCTGATCATGTTTTTTTGTTTGGAGTAGTGGACTTTAGGAGTTTGGATTAGGAAAGCAGTGGAATGCTTTAAGCACTACTTAATGTGCCATTCTAGTAGGAGCATGGAAAACAGTGGTGCTTAGTGGGATTTGAACTGTGACAATCAAGAAGTCTCAGAGGAGAAGAATGTTAGTATGTGGCCTAGAGATTGGTCTTATGATATTTTGGTGAAGAAAGTGGCCTCCTTTTGCCCTTGTCCAAATAGTCTGCCTGAGGCTAAAATGACAAGTTTGGGATTAATTCCATTGGCAGAGGAAATCTCAAAACAACCTAGTATAGATTCTGTCAGTGGTTACTAAAGATTCTGTCATGCTTATAATGATTTCCAATGAAGAAAATGTGGTACATATACACAATGGAGTACTACCCAGCAGAGAAAAACAATGACAGCATGAAATTCGCAGGCAAATGGATGGATCTAGAAAAAAATCATCCTGAGTAAGGTAACCCAAACTCAGAAGGACAAACATGGTATGTACTCACTCATAAGTACATTCTAGATAGAAAGCAAAGAACAATCAGACTGCAACCCACAGAACCATAAGGCTATCTATATGACATGGAGGACCCTTTGATGACTGTTGCTTATAATAAGATTTTGTTTTTACTCAATTACTGAGCAACCCTCGATAAAACATTACACTATTAAGGTAAGAATTTATACCGTATCAAACTGATAATAGAAAAATAAATTAATTAATTAATCTTAAAAAATAAAAAAGAGAAAAATTTGAACTATTAAAAAAAAATTTTTGCTACAGCAAAAAGGAAACTAGGGGCTCGTCATTCCTCTCCACTTTCTATTCTTTCCCTTGTATTATATATTTTAAATTTTTTATTGGTGGATTCTGCTGGAGTATCCACTGCAGATAAGCACTGGAGGACTCCTGTTGCAAATCACCCTCTGGAGCGATGGAAGGATCTTTCTACTGACACTTGGAGGGGACCCAATCTGGTGTTGGTGTGGGCCCGGGGTTCTGCTTATATCTTTCCTCAGGACAATGAAATTCCTCATTGGGTTTCTGAGCGCTGAGTGCACCCTGTGGCTGCAGCTGAAGCCCAACATGGTAGAGACCTATTGGGCCTTCATGAAAAACTCTCCCCTTTCGATGCCAATGGGGATTGAAAGCCCAATATGGCCAGCTTTAGCAAGCATTAACGTAAAGCCTAGGAACTTCAGCCATGCAGTTGGATTCTCCAGAAGGTAATTTATGGTAACTGCTTTTTCAAGTATGTTTGAGAATGTGTCACTCAGACACCTAGGAGATTTAAGGATAACACTGAAGATCATTTACCTCCATTTATTAACAGTAGCATGCCAGCTAAGCATTTTCATTCTTACAACCCTATTCAAGCTGGAGTAGTACCTACTTCTCAGGAGTGGCTCTATGCCACATTTTTTGGCCTCCTGAAATTCATTTAGCCCCCTTTGAAGATACTTTAAAATCTGTGAGTCTGAATGTAGCCATTATGAGACCATTAGTGCTGTTCCTTGTGAGCTGCCTGTTTTTCCTTTATGGTTCTTAGTTGTTCTTTTGCAGAGCTGCCAGCTTAAGTCGTGCTGGGATCAAGAAAAATGGGCCTTGGTGGTTCATGGTCCTGGAGTTGTGTCCATGCCAGTGAATGCCCACATGCTCCAGAAGAGAATTTGACATCACTGCTGCTGTTGGTGCTGTTATAACAGTCACGACCACTGCTACTACTGTTTCTGGGATTCCCATTTCATAATTGGTTACTACAGCTAACACAGTGGAGACCCCGGCAGCAAAAGT
Organism: Onychomys torridus; assembly: GCF_903995425.1. Classification (NCBI taxonomy): domain Eukaryota; kingdom Metazoa; phylum Chordata; class Mammalia; order Rodentia; family Cricetidae; genus Onychomys; species Onychomys torridus. Next base: position 34,583,306 of record NC_050454.1, read on the forward strand.
AGCTACCACAGTTAATTAATCTTTCATTCTATTGGGCATGATAAATTGAATTCAATAGTTATATACATTTTGATTGGCTTTGAAAGTTATAAATTTATAAACTCAAGTTCTATTTGCTCTTGGGATACCCTCTTACAAGGTCTCCAATTTGCAGTAAGGCTCGTTAAGGAAGGGAATGGCTCAGTAGCCTTTAACATACTGGCTATGGGTGGGTTAAGACTTCTGTTGGTCTCTTCTGTGTCAAACACACAGATTGCAAGCCCAGCGTCACTTAGAGATCTTTGGCAACAGTTAACTCTGCAGCACTCACATTATTGACCCTGTATGATAATGAGTATTCAGAGACGGGTAATGCCTGGGGGGTGCTCACCAACCTAAGAACACCTGTGTGGCCTGGACAGGTGTCTCCATGATGGGTAAGGTGACCTGCTGACATCCCATGCAACCTAAGTCAGAAGCTCAATTTTTAGTAAAAGGGTGGGACCTGTAGGTCCCTGGCCCCCGTTTTGGGTAACTGTTGCCTTGCTTGCTGACCTTGACCTTGATATCCTCACTATGCTAATTTCCTGCAAAATTCCACCCTCCTGAATGCTTAGGGGAAGCTCCTTGTCTGTGTATCCAGCATATTGGGCATTAACAGCTTAGATGCAAGATTGTAAAACATCAGAAGTGGGGTTGGGGACTTAGCTCAGTGGTAGAGCGCTTGCCTAGCAAGCTTAAGGCCCGGGGTTCGAGCCTCAGCTCAAAAAAAAAAAAAAAAAAAAAAAAAAAAAAAAAAAAACCAGAAGTGAACTTCTGCCATCCAGGGTTCTCCCATTATGCTGTAAGCCTGTATTTAAGACCTCCTCCCTCCTTCAATAAACAGCATTCGGCATTCAAAAAAGAAAGAAAGAAGAAAAAGAAGAAGGAGGAGGAGGAGGAAGAGGAGGTAGAGGAGAAAAGAAGAAGGAGGAGGAGGAGGAGAAGGAGAAGAAGGAGAAGAAGGAAAAGAAGAAGAAGGGGGTCAAGATCATGATGGGGAAAACCACAGAGACAGCTGACCGGTGCTAGTTGGAGCTCACTGACTCTAGACTGACAGCTCAGGAACCTGCATGGGGCTGAACTAGGCTTGCTGAATGTGGGTGACAGCTATGTGGCTTGATCTGTTTGTGGGGTCCCTGGCAGTAGGACCAGGACTTATCCCAGGTGCATGAACAGCTTTTTGGAGCCCATTCCCTGCGGTGGGATACCTTGCTCATCCTGGATACAATGGGGAGGGGCTAGGCTCTCCTTCAACTTAGTATGCCAGACTTTGTTGACTACCATGGGAGGCCTTACCCACTCTGAGGAGTGGATGAGGGTAGAGCAGGAGGGAAGTGAGGAGGTAGGAGAAGAGGTGGGAGGGGGAACTGAGGTTGGTATGTAAAATGGAAAAAATTTTAATAAATAAATATATTTTAAAACTTTTTAAAAAGATTTATAATGGAAAGGAGCAAGCTGAGCAGGATAAATTATAAAATGTAAATTTTGAGGAGAAAAGGAGCACCAGGAAATAGAATGGAGCTAAGCCCTGTGTGCAAGGAGATAAATGGATTAAGAAATGAAATAAAGGGAATGGTGACCTCAGGACAAAATCCCACCCAGCTAAATTCCATCTTGTGGAAAAGAACTAAATAAAAGCTTAGAGTCGTTATGGTGGGACACACCTTCAATCCCAGCACTGGAAAGGCAGAGACTGGCAGATCTCTGAGTCTGAGGCCAGCCTGGTGGACAGTGAGTTTCAGGACAGCCAAGCTTAGACAGTGAAGAACAGAAAGCAAGTGAAGATGTAATTGATTAAGGGGGCCATGTTCCAGCCCCAGTAAGTAGAACTTGGCAGCTTCAGCTACATGGTTCTGCCTTTAGAATTAAGGATAGAAGAAATGGATTATGGAACTTGTCTCCACGCCTAAAGAAAGCTGCTGTGAAGTTGAAGCCTGGATTGCCTTGGAGAACCCAAAATGTTAGAGATGCCAGAGTCATGGGATACCTGTAGAGGAGAGCTGCTAACAGGCAGTGGGACCAGCCAAGAGAAAGAAGTATGTTGCAGTCAACAAAGCTGAGCAGAGTTGGAGATCTGAAGAGCGTTTTGACATCAGACATGGAAATGCTGAGTTTGAAGTTTGCCCAGCTGGTTTTGTTTTGCTTTGTTTGGTCCAGTATTTTCTCATTATGTTCCATTGCCTGTGTTTTGGAACATTGATGTATATCCTGTGCCATTATATGTTGGAAGTATGTGATCTGCTTTTTTATTTTGATTTTTATAGGTGATAATAGTTAAGAGATTGCATGAATCTCCAAAGAGACTTTGAACTTTGGACTTTAAAACATTATTGAGACTATAATAGACTATGGGGACTTTTGAAGTTGAACTGAATGGATTTTGCATGATGATAATATTACAAGCTTATGGGGGTCAGGGAGTGGAATATGATAGTTTTAATGTAACTGGCCCCCATAATCTCTTATAAGAGTGGCACTATTAGAAGGTATAGCTTTGTTGGAGTGTGTGTGGCCTTGTTGGAGGAATTGCCTCACTATGGAAGTGGGCTTTGAGGTTTCCTATGCTCAGGGCATTGCCCAGTGTCTCAGTCAACTTCCTGTTGCCTGCAAGATGTAGAACTCTCAGCTACTCCTCCAGCACCACATCTGCCTGCATGCTGCCAGGCTTCCCACCATGGTGATAATGGACTGAATCTCTGAAACTCTAAGCCAACACCTCAATTAAATGTTCCTTTGTAAGAGTTGTCATGGCATGGTGTCTCTTCACAGCGATAGAAACCCTGACTAAAACACTACCCTTTCTTCATTTTCTGTCATTTCTCTTTTCCTGTATTATATGAATTTAATAATCTTTTCTTCTCTGTACTTTGACATTACACCATATGTATTCCATCTTCTGCTAGTCTCTTGTTTGGTGCAGACGATGTCTGTCTGTTGCCCTCACAACTCCTTCTGTCACTTGTCTCATCCATCATCACACTCATCTACTCCTCTCTGAAATTGTTACTTAGCCTACAATTACATTTGAGTTCCCTGAACTCACATACATTTCCTTCAACCATTGCATCTCTGCTTAGCACTTTTCTGTTGTTTGAATCTTAGATTGTCTTTTGACTTAAAAAAAAAAAAAAAAGCCAGATATTGGGGTGAAAGCTGAAAGATCAGAGAAGCAGAGTGGGCCACAGCCACCACCTATTACCTCACCAACTCCACAGATCCTCTGACTGAAATCCTCTGAGTCTTCACCAGAAAGGATCTCAGCTGAACTGCTTTAGTTCCTGTTTCCTCAGGCTTTATATACCTTTCTCCGCCCTGCCATCACTTTCCGGGATTCAAGGTATGTGCTACCACTGCCAAGGCTCCAGTGTGGCCTTGAACTCACAGAGATCCAGGCAGATCTCTGCCTCCCCAGCGATAGGATTAAGGGTGTGTGCCATCAATGTCTGGCCTCTATGTCTAACCTAGTGGCTGGCTCTGTCCTCTGATCCTCTGGCAAGCTTTATTGGGGCACACAATATATCACCACACTTTGCTTGTATCTTTTGCATTTATCAAACTACTTGAAAGCATCTATACTTGACATATCCACTTCAACTGTCATTTACTTACCTGTCTGGCATCTGACCAACATGTCAGTTCCTCCAAAGTCATCAATGACAAATTATCATAAATTCTCTCATTAGTGATCATATTCTGCTGTGGGATGTTCTGTATGTCAAATGTGTGGCTCTGGTTGGTTAAAATAAATAAAGTGCTGATTGGCTAGTAGCCAGGCAGGAAGGATAGGATGGGTGGGACAAGGAAGAGGAGAAGGCTGGGAACAGGAAGGCTGGGAGGAGATACTGCCAGCCACTGCCATGAGAAGCAACATGTAAAGACACCAGTAAGCCACAAGCCATGTGGCAAAGTATAGATTTACAAAAATGGGTTAATTTAAGATTAAAAAAAAAAAAAAGACAGATAACAAGCAGCCTGCCACAGCCATACAGTTTGTAAGCAATATAAGTTTCTGTGTGCTTTCTTGGTTGGGTCTGAGCGACTGTGGGACTGGCGGGTAAGAGAGATTTGTCCAGACTATGGGCCAGACAGAAAAACTCTAACTACAATATTCCAAGACAACATTGAAGAATATGGGGAAAATTCCAACGGTATATATAACATTAAATTTCTTAAAGCTACAGAAATATAACTAGACTATGATTCCAGTTTATACTAAAGTGTTGATATACACACATGAGTAGAGGGGGCAAAAAACACCAAATGTTAACAGTCACTAAGTTAATGGTTATTAGTTAAGAAATCAAATTGTTGCTTTTAAAACTTTTTTTTTGTGGGGCTAGAGAGATAGGTCAGCAGTTAAGAGCACTGGATGCACTTTGGAAATCAATATAGTTGTTTCTCAGAAAATTGGGAATCAATCTACCTCACAACCTAGGTATACCACTCTTGGGCATATACCAAAGGATGCTCAATCATACCACAAGGACACTTGGTCAACTATAGTCATAACAGCTTTATTTGTAATAGCCAGAAACTGGAAACAACCTATATATATATACCTCAACCAAGGAATGGATAAAGAAAATGTGGTATATTTACACAATGGAGAATCACTCGGCTGTTAAAAACAATGACATCAGGAAATTTGAAGGCAAATGGATTTAACTAGAAAAAAATCATCCTGAGTGAGGTAACCCAGACCAAGAAAGACAAACATGGTATACACTCACTCACAAGTGAATATTAGCTGTAAAAATAAAGGATAATATGCTATAATCCACACACCCAGAGAGGTGAGGTAACAAGGAGGGCCCAAGAGGGGACACATGGATCTCCCTGGAGGGGGAAATAGAATAGATTTTGCCTGTGGACTGGGGGTGGGTGGGCATGGAGACTTGAGGGATCAGGTTGAGGGGTGAGTGGATGAGGAGAGTACTGAAAGAGATGACTGGAAAGGGGGGCTTTGGGGCTCAGGTAGAAACCAGATGCAAAGGAAAATCCCACAAATCTACAAGGATGACCCCAGCTAAGACTCCTAGCAATAGTGGATATGTAGCCTGAACTGGCCATCCCCTGTGATCAGATCAGTGACTACCCTAATTGTCATCAGAAAGCCTTCATCAGGTAACTGATGGAAACAGATACAGAAACCCATAGCCAAACATTAGGCTGAAGAGAGGGAGGAAGAATTGTAGGAGCCATAGGGGTCAAGGACATCACTAGAAACCTACAGAAACACTCACCTGGCTCATAGGAACTCACAGAGTCTGAACCAACAACAGAGAGCCTGCATGTGACCGGCCTAAACCCTCTACCTATGTGTGTCAATTGGGTAGCTTGATCTATTTGTGGGACTCCCAACAATGGGAGCAGGGGCTGTCCCTAATGCTTTGGCTGTCTCTTAGGAACCTTTTCCTTATACTGGATATCCTTGCCCAGCCTAAATACAAGGGGACATGCCTAGTCTTATGGCAACTTGACATGCCATGCTTTCCTGATACCCATAGGAGGCCTGCCCCTTTCTGAATAGAAACAGAGGAAGCGTGGATTGAGGGTAGGGGTGGAAGGAGAGAAGGGAGAAGAAAACTGTAGTCAGGATAAGAAAGAGAGAGAGAAAGAGAGAGAGAGAGAGGGAGGGAGGGAGGGAGGGAGGGAGGGAGGAAGGGAAGGAAGGAAGGAAGGAAGGAAGGAAGGAAGGAAAACAAAGAAAGGAAAAAGTTTAAAAAGACAAAGAGCACTGAATGATCAAGATATCCTGAGTTTAATTCCTAGCAACCACATGGTGGCTCATAACCATCTGTAGTGGAATGTGATGCCTTCTTCTGGCATAAAGGCATACATGCAGATAGAGCACTCATATACATAAAACAAATAAATTAATCTGTTAAAAATATGTGGTTTTGGTTTCTAACAACTTTTTATATGACTTTCATAATCACAAGACTGAAAAAGATTTCAGTATTTTCTCCTTGTTCCTATTTCTGTTTCTGAAGTCTCCCTGTCTTGAGTCTGTTGATTCTTAGTTCCCAAACTCTTCCCAGGACTAACATCACAGGTGCTCAGTCTATGCATCCACAGGATTCTGTGCTTCTTAGAAAGACCGCATTTTGTTTATAGCTCTCTTCTTGCATTTTGAAATTTTTAATAAAGTTTAACAAAAGGTTCCAGATTTCCATCTTGCAGTAGAGCCCAATAGTTATGCATCTGGTTCCGACTCCTCCCTGCTCTCTAATAGTGCTGCCTGTCTCTCCTCCTCCCCCACACCCCATTTTCTGTTCATCACACCACTTACCCTACTCGGAAGTTCATTACAGTAGCTATTGTCACCCACCTTATCTTCTTTGCCCTTGGCATTCATACCCATGGCTTCATCAAATACTGCCTTTTACCAAAATACCAAGCTTTGAGCCTGTGCTTTCACCCATAATCTGGATGTTCCCACAGGGATTTGTCACTAGGCATGTCTCATTTAACATTTCCAAGATCGGGCTGGTGAGATGGCTCAGAGGTTGAGAGCATGGACTGCTCTTCCAGAGGTCCTGGGTTCAGTTCCCAGCAGCCACATGGTGGCTCCTGGCCATCTGTGGTGAGATCTGGTGTCCTCTTCTGGTCTGCAGGCATACGTGCTGTATACATAATAAATAAATAAATCTTGAAAAATAAAAAAGATTTCCAAGATGGAATTCTGTGTCTGCTCACAGGGTCTCCTATGTCCTTCTTCTCCCCTTCAACTTTATGTTTTGGAGATTCTTGAGGTGATACATGTAGTTATAGAGCACATTATGTGATTATACTTTGGCTTATTTCTTCATTTTACTTGAGATGAATCATTGGGTTGTTTTGTGGGAATTATTGCTTATTATATGCTGCAATACACACGCAAGAAGTCTTTCCCTGCATATATATATATATATATATATATATATATATATATATATATATATATATATAATTTCTATCAAACATTTACTGATCATAAACCATAAAGAAATTTATTTTAAAACAATTTTTGTTTACATATAACTTTATCATTTCTTACAGATGAAAGAAATTTGTATACTAATGAAATAGATGTGCTGTTTGTTGTTACATAATTTAATTTTGGCTGAATACCTGTGACTACAGGACATGAAGCATCTTCAATGTTTTTCAGAGTCAATCAGTATTTGACTTTATAATCATTAGTCCTGAGAATGTCATGTTACAAAAATGTATAGTACAAATTGGTAGGAGTGTATTGAAGTCCATTTTATAAATTGTTGGAAATTCTGTCTTTATCTTGAGCCAAAATTCATTTAATGTTTTTTTTTATGAAACTCAAGTCAGCTGCTCAAACAACAAATTTAAAAATCAACCATCTGGCTCAATATCAAGTTATTCTAACCTAGCATTTACATGCTGAGAAAATACAGTAGCAAGCTATTCAAAGTCTTTCTTTTCCACAAATAAATAATTATATTCCTACATGAGCAAGTAACTTTGCATGTACAAAAAACACTGACGTTCATAATGTGTAATAGTCTCAAATTCAAGTCCAGGGCTTGGCAAGCATTCCCTGGCATCTGTTATAGTTTCATTTGTGGGTTTGTAATAAAATGCCCTAATAAAAACAGCCTGTGGTGAAAAGGATTCATTTCAGCTCATAATTCCAAGTATAGCCCATCATTTCAAGGAAATTAAAGCAGGAACCTGAAGCAACTCGTCACAACCACAGTCAAAAGCAGACTGAGAATAAATGTGTGCAAGCTCAGTGCTCAATTTACTTTCTCTACTCTTAAATAGTTCAGAACCCAACTCAGGGAACAGTTCTACCCCCCTTCAGGCTGGGTTTTCTCACATCAATTAACACAGTCTTGACAATCCCTCATAGATATGCTCACAAGCCTACAATTCTACACTGAGATTCTTCCCAGGTGATTCCAGATCAGTGGTTCTCAACCTGCAGGTCATGACTCCTTTGGGGGTCAAATGACCCTTTCATAAGGGTCACCTAAGACCATCAGAAAACACAGATATTTACATAATGACTCATAACAGTAGCAAAATTACATTTATGAAGTAGCAACAAAAATAAATAACTTTATGGTTGATGGTCACCATAATATGACGAATTGTATTAAAGGGTGGCAGCATTAAGAAGGTTGAGAACCACTGTTCTAGATTGTGTTGGCAGTTAAACATAACCATCACAGCATTGTATGGCATGGTGGCAGGCACAGGGCAAACTGTCTTTAAAATCATGGATGTAATGAAATTGTACAAAATGTAGACAAGTGCTGCAAGAAACATTTTTGATTCATTAGATGTTTTATTGTGAATTAATTTTCTATCTCTATGAATTTACAAATATCTTACTATGCTTTGTGACCCTTCCCACTCAGTTGCTCAATCTCTTATGGGATCATGACCCACAGTTCAAGAAGCTGTGTCTTAGGGTACATACAGGTTCACTTTAGTAGATAATAATGCCAAGTCAATTTCAAAATGGTTGCATCAGTTTACCCTCCCATCCATATTGCGTAGAATTCTGTTGCTCAATATCCTTACCAATGCATGATGCTGCCAGGCTGACATCTCTGTTGATACCATGGTATTTCACTATGAATGTGATTATTAAGAATAATTGGCACATATCTATAAAATTATCATCTTGTAATCTTTATAATCCTTTTTAATCAGAAACTATTTTGAATAATAACTATGTCACAGGCATCTATTATTAGGATATCATGTTTTCAATCAGCTCTGAAGAATAATAAAGATACACTGTCCTTCTCTCTCAGTTAGACAACAAACTTGACAAATTCCACACATCCTTTGGAACATAAGTAACAGATTCCCCAAAACGATAACATTTTGTAACCCTAGCCCAGTATGAAACCCATGACAGCTGACTAAACTCACCATGACCTATGACACAACAAGCCCAGAGATATTCAGTGTCATGCTCAGAGACAGACTAACTTCAGAGCATGAGTATTCTTCCCACACAGTGACAAGATGTATGGCCAGGCACTGGTAGCGCATGCCTTTAATCCCAGCACTCAGGGACTCAGAGGCAGGCAGATATCTGTGAGTTCAAGGTTAGCCTGGTCTACAGGCTGATTTCCAGGAGAGGCAGAGCTACACGGAGATACACAGAAAAACTCTGTCTCAAAAAAAAAAAAAAAAAAGAACAAGATGTACAGAGAAAACACAGGTATCTATTGTTTGGTGAAGAGTCTCTTTCACTTAGGAAGGGACTTGTAGAAACCATAGAAACTAAAAATGAGCTGCCACACTCAACCCAGCCCCACCTCTTTCAGACTTTCAGACACTTCCCACTTTAGTCTCTGGAGTTCCCCAGATACGTTTGTTGCCCATAAGTCACTGTTTCCTGTCTATTGTTACCTAAATGCCTTGCATCAGAGAAGGCTATGTGTCTTGAGGCAAGGAATCTCTAAAAGTGATTTGACATTAATTAACTAATTATATGTGGTCACAATCATAAATTTCATGTTCCTATGTTCAAGAAACAAAGATGGTGATTAACTCAGTTCAACTGTTTGGGTCCGCAGATCACCCCACAAAAGGCCACCACTGACTCCATGGCCTCTCCCAATCTAATAAATATTTGTTAAGCAGCTATGATTACTAAGGATATGGTAACATAACTTTACCAATTAGCAAGCAAACTATATAAAGTGAGACTGAGAAAAAGTGTCTCAGCTTCTACTCTAAAGTGCAAAGAACACTGTTAAGTCACACCTTTATTGCATCATATATCTGCATAGTATATTTAATAATATACTATGTTCAACATCTAGTCCTCATCTTTCTTCTCTTATACTTGCTGTAAGAAAATTCAGCCGGGTGGTGGTGGCTCATGCCTTTAATCCCAGCACTTGGGAGGCAGAGGCAGGTGGATCTCTGTGAGTTCGAGGCCAGCCTGGTCTACAGAGCAAGATCTAGGACAGGCACAAAGCTACACAGAGAAACCCTGTCTCAAAAAACCAAAAAAAAAAAAGAAAGAAAGAAAGAAAACTTAAAACTGCCTCCTTAGCACTATCAAATGCCAGGTGGAATTTGAGTACTTACTAAATGCAAGGATTATAGTATGTGTTATATGTGCAGTATCTTATTTAATCTTTGCAACAACCCTTTTAGGCAGATAGTCTTTGTGGTTGTTTTAGTTATAATTCACATTCAGTGATGCCTGTATTTAAAGGATGCATTTTGGAATATTTATGATGTTTATGCATCTAAAGTGATTGCCCTTATTGGTATAATAAGCAAATCACCACGACTACACATTTCCTCTTGAATTTTTATGATGCTTTCCTCCCACTTCCCTTTGTTCTTCCTCCTCACCATCCTCAAGTAAACATGATCTGACACCTACAAATTAGTTTGCAGTTCTAAGCAAGTTTGAAAAATGAAGTCATACAGCATGGACTTTTTCTAGCATCTTTACTAAGTATAATTATTATGAGTTTTCTATGCATAGCCGTGTGTGTGTGTGTGTGTGTGTGTGTGTGTGTGTGTGTGTGTGTGTGTGAGGTTGCTATTTCATTGTTGTTGTGTAACAGTTTCCTCTGAGATAGAAACACTCCACGCTGCAGGGAACCTCCTCAAGACCCAAGATAAACAATTCAAACAGCTTCAGGAAGGCCTTGAAAATGACCAGATTCACTAGACCCTGGTGTTCCCTGGGGTAAACAATAAAAACTCCTGAGAATCACTCTCAGACAAGCCAAGCTGCAAAGAAGACTTTGAGAACACCCCAGCTAGGCTACAAAAGCAGAACAGCTGTGCCTCTCGAAAGATGTTTAGAGCAACTGAGTCACTTAGAAAGGACACTCTCCAACCTATTGAGATTTCTGCAGGCTGTGTAGTGTGTTCCAGGTTCCCATCTTTTGTGAAATGTCACCTGTGCTGGTGACATATCCTCTTTAAATTATTATTAATACCCCACTAGTCCACTTAGTACTACCAGTGCGTTAATAGGTGTGGTGCATCAGTGACCTACCAGTGGCCAAATCCCCAAAGAAAAGTGACTCTCCATTCTTTAGCAGCCATCAACTACCAATAGCCCCTCAGTCAAGGGCCAGATCTCGGGAGCCCCTCATTCATCCACGTTGGAATATTGACTGCCTTGATAATGTGTACATAGCCTGCAGGCAACCACAGCTGCTATGAGCTGATGCATGCATTTGCCATGTCATGTCCAGACATCAGCTTTTCACTACTCTCTTCCCCATCCTCTGGCTCTTAAATTCTTTCTGTATTCTCTTCCCTGATGTTCCCTGAGCCATGGGTGGGGGAAGTTTGATTTAGACCCATCTGCAACTGAGCACTCCCAGTCACTTATTCTCAGCTCTTTTATTGTGATGTCTCTGCATTAACAACTACCCACTGAAAAAAAGCTTCTCTGACCTAGACTGAGAGCAACATAAATCTACAGGTGTAAACATAAACATTGAGAAAGTAGCATGACCTTGTCAAAATACCAGTAGGTTTCTCCCTAGGACCTGTGATCTCCCAGTCATAGACTTTGACCAGATTTATAGGATCAGGCATAAAATCCTCCTGTAGATCAGAACTCAAATCCAATCAGAAAGTTAGTCACCCCAAGAGCCGTAGTACCACTATTGTCCCAGTGGGCACAAGTTGTCTGGCAAGTCAATATTGCAGCCTGTCTATTAAAAAAATTACATTTTCTTCTAGATATGTTATAGTTTCAGTACATATATTCAGATCATTTTGAATCAACATTGCAATCAGTGTCAAACATGAACTAAAGTTCTTTAGTTTTATGTATATCTAATTATTCGAGTACCATTTGGGGCTGTAAGTGAGTATGTGTTGTGTGCACGTATTCATGTGTGTGTGAATACAGGTGTAAGTGTGCCAATACAAGCTCATGCAGAGGCCAGAGGAGGGTGGCAGCTCCTCTATCATTCTCTGCCTTATCACCTGAGACAGAATATCACTGAACTGGAAGTTCATTGTTTTGGCTGAGCTGGCCTGTGAACACTCGGGATCTGTGCTGGGACACCAGGTTCATTTGTAATATAAATCGTGAACATCTGGACTCAGATCACCATGTTTACAGGGCATAGCTCTTGTCCACCGTGGCGTCACCCCAGCCTCTATCCTCTTACCCTTCATATCTTCATATCGAGGGGGCCACCACATACCGTCTTTTTATCAAATGTGATATTTTTGACTTTTAATTAGAACACTTAGTTCATTTACAATTAATGCTACTGTTGATATAATTAAATCTAAACTTATCATCTTAGTAAATTTTTCCATTTGCCCTATATAACTTTTATTCCCTCTTGGTATTTTCTACCTTCCCCTGAATTAAATTCACTTCTTTATGATTTCATTTTAATCCCTTGCCACTATTTGATAACTGCAACTACTTGTTATTTTACTGTTAGCACTAGTATTTAATATATATATATATATATGTAAAGTATGTCTTTACTATATATGCTCTACATATGAATAATATTATATTACTTCATATACCGCGTAAAACTATTTGTCAGCATACTGTTATTTTGCATGTATATAGGGGGTCAGAGGACAACTTTCAGGGGTCCCTTCTGTCCCTCCACCATGTGGGCCCCTGGGATTAAACTCACATCATGAGGCTTGGCAGCCATTGCTTTTACCCACTGGGCCATCTTGCCAGATTATCCAATCATTTTTCTAATTGTTTTTCATATAAAAAATACTATCTAATAATGGCTTAACACAGCATTCCTTCTTATTTCAAATGCTTATGTCAGAGCTGTAGGATGACCTGCCTGTGTTTCCTGCTCCCAGGGCTGAGAAGAAGTTGTCAGCTAGCTGTCATCTCATCTGGAGCGTGAGCTCTCCTGAGACTCTTTCTGTCAGTGACAGAACTTGGTTTCCTGTGGCTTTAGAACTCAGGTCCTCATTTCCTCATTTACCAGTGGTCATTCTCAGCACCTTGAAGCCACTCCTTGATCTTTGTTTTGAATTTATTCCACTATAAATCCAGGACCATGCAAATCCTCCTGTGCTCTTAACTCTCTGCTTTTCTGCTGCCAAATGGAGAAGCCTCTCTACTCCTTAAATAGAAAAACCCAAAAGTAATGGACAATGGATATTTCTCAAGAAACATATAGACATGACCGGCAAATACATTTTTTAATTGAAAATGGATTCTTCTCTCATACAATACATCCCAACCACAGTTTCCCCTCCCTCCAAATGTTTTTAAATGTTCAGCATCATTACTCATAGAGTAAAATGCCAACTGTTAGCTTTGTGCTGACTGAACACTTTTGTCCTTTGAGACAGGGTCTTAAGTATTCCCGACTAGCCCCAACCTCTGGATGCAGCAGAGGATGACTTCAAACCTATGGTCCTCTTGCCTCCACCTCCAGAGTGCGGAGATTATGCCCAGTTTATGATGGGGCTCAGACCCAGGACTTTGTGCACAAGAGGCTCTACCAAACGAGTTACATGCCCAGGCCTTCTGTCGTGTGGTCTCTTCACACTCAAAGAGATGCATGAAGAGACGAGTCTTCATCTTACCACAGAGTGTGGCATCACTTTTGCATTAACAAGGGAACATCACGCAAGTTTCCTTCTACTTATAGGAAGAAAAAAATTATTTATGATTCCCATATTTACTTATCATCTTTTCCCAAAGAAAAATGCCTCAAACATTTTCAATTTCCCACCAGAAGGATACCATGAAATATTCAGACTAACTTAGCCTGGTTTCAGAACCAGTCATGCTGTGTAGGATTGTTTTCTGTACATAGCTACAGTAAATGACAATTGAGATCCCACCCCCAACCTCTAAGCTAATCCACAATGATGAAGTAATGCTCTCAAGTGACTTTTTTTTTTTGGTCCTTCTGTGTAAGGGGAAGAATGGGGAAGGGATTTTCTCTCCTGGATTCTTTGAGACCTCAGAAACTTGAGACCTCAAGTATATTACTCTCAAATGGAACTGCTGACAGCTTTCTTTCTATTTCTATCAACTTCCTCTGTTGTTTCATCATTTCCTCTTTAGAAGCTGTTTCCTACTCATAGCCAGTCAGTTGCTTAATAGTTATGCTTTTTGAAGGTGGCGGCAGATGACCCTACCCACCTGCAGCTGCAAAGTATGGCTGCTACACTACAGCACGAAGCCGTCATTCATCATCCTCCCTCTCACAAGGACACACAAAGATTCGTCTGGATAGCAACATCATAGGTTGTTATGAGTACTAAGAAGAAAATCTGTCATAGGGAAGCAAGCAGAGGTGAGGGATACCCATTCGAGTCTTGAGGAATGTTCAGATGACACAAGGTGAGTCTTTGAGAATTTGAGCCAGCAAAAAATCTGGGAATTACTGCAGTAAAATGTCTTCAGCATACACTTTCAAGGTATTTCTAAAATCCACAGAACTGAAGTCTTGCCTTTCCCCAGTGTGACACCATGGAAGCACCTCCAGGGAGGCGGAGGGTGGGGTAGGGGTGTGGGGGGGATATTGACATATTTACTAATTAACTTTTTTTTGTGGGGGGGAGGGTTAATGATTTATTACAGCCTGTCATTCTCTCCATTGCATCATTGGTCTCTCAGTTCACATTTTTATCTTTTGAGTCTGAGCTGAGTCTTGAAGAATGGTGAGTAACATTTTAGTTTCAGAGGGTTAGAGCCCATGACCACTAAGGCAGAGAGCATCACGGCACACAGGCAGGTATGGATCTTATAAATTAAGACTCAGCCATGCGGCACCTCCATTTTTAAGAAAAACTTTAGATTGAGGCATAACATACTAATGTTTTCTGTCAGAGTCCTGTAGGGGATAAGATTTAGCAACTGATGCCAAGCTTACCACACACCGAGATGTCAATGTCTACAGCAAACTAAAAGTACCATTGTTAACCTATCATATTACATAGAGTTTAAAATGACATGGTAATCTCTGGGTCAATTGAACACAAACAGGGAAAGATTAGTTTTTGTGGTTCATTTAGTCTTAAGGAAGAATGTGTCAATCATACTGTGAGGGTTTTTTAAGAGAAAATTAGGTCAGTAAGTTATAAAAGTCCATTCCACAAGGAAAAAAAACAAACGAAAAGGTACTTAATCTCAATGACTCATAGAAATGAAAGGTAAAAAAATAATAACTTAGCACATATTATAGGTGTTTCAATTTCATTTTCTTGTAATGAGTTGAGCACACAGCTGCAAGAAGACTTGGGACATAACAGAAGTAGATACCATGGAAAGCGAAGTGTGAGGCTATAAGCATATCTCAGTGGCAGAGCATAGTGCTTGCTTAACAAGTAATAAACATAGGGTCTGGGACAGGAAGAGGGGGACAGGAGGAAGAAGAGCAAGACAAACAAGGAGGAGAGGTAGAGAAAAAATATTTTTAAAAATCAAAGTGTAAAGATCAGGGTTGAACAAAGGGGTTCACTCAAATAATTGCAGATCATTTAAGTCTCACATCCTCTAATGAAACTGAAGAATCTAGGGAAATATCCTTACTGTGTCTTACAGAAGCAAGTTTTTGCTGGAAGAATTAGCATGAGCAATCTAAGCCACAAGGCACAGAGGAAGGAGAGACCAGGAGCTAATAATATGTTCAAAATCTGCACAGTAACAGCAGCAGTTGCCAGTACCCATCCCACTCCAGTGCCTCAATCATAACTCACTCTGAGGCAGAAGAATGGATAAAGAAACAGACTTCCAAGAAAAGAGCCTACAGACTGAAGCTTGAGGCCTACCCAGAAGCTGTTCACATCTGAGCATCCTACAGTCACTAGAGGATAGGTCCTATGATGGCTCTTCTTGGTTGTCAACTTGACATCTGGAATGAACTACATTCCAGAAATGGAGGGCACACCTATGAGAGATTATTTTTGCCAAGTTTGAAATGGGAGAATCCACTTCTAGTCTGGACCTTTGAGGTGGGAAGAGACAAGCCTTTAATCCTGATCTTGAGGCAGGAAGACATGCCTTTAATCTGAGCCATACTTTCTGCTAGAAGCCTATATAAGGACAAGGAAGAAGGAAACTTTTCCTCTTCGCCTACTTACCCTTGCCTTGCTAGTACAACCATTTTCTCACTGGCACTGAAGGCTACTTCTTTGGTATTCCAGTATATACTGAAGAACAGCTGAGATATCCAGCCGTATAGACTGAGAAACTCCTGAATTCTTGGACTTTTTGTTCACAGCTAGCTATTGTTAGATTAGCTGGACTGCAGCCTGTAAGTCATTCCAACAAATCCCCTTTACATATATATAAAAACCCTGACTAATACAAATCTGTTGTAAATTAAAAGATATTGGTTTTTAGCACTTTGTTTTTAAATATGAGTGGGAACAAGGACCATTGTGATTTAAGCAAAAATCTCATTGTGAAAGTTATTTTAGTTAAAAGAACTAAGCTATCAGCATGGTGATACAGATAATATATGAATCAATTTTTTATTAGGAATAAGTACAATGTAAGGCACATAAGACTATGCAGAATATACTATAAAATTAAACAGCCAGAGAACAAGAAAGGTTCTATGAAATTAAACACTTAAAGTTGACATGAACAGTTCAGTAAAAGAGTTAAATGATTAGTTGAAGAAGTCTTTGGAAGAACAGAAGGAAGGGGATGAACAGTAGGAGAGGAACTAAGAGGATTAGAGATGTAAAAAGGAACCCAAATAGTGATCTAGAAGGAGAAAACAGAATTTGATGAAACCAATTCTATAGGAACATTTCAAATTAAACATCAGCTGCCGTACTGAAGCACCTTAAAGTCCAAAAGGCACTATTCCTGCCCTACAGTGGGGAGAAACTGGGTGTGCTAGAAATGATGGCTTTTCAATCCATCCAAAATTTAAAGATGAATGATGAAAAAAGAAGCCAATGAACTATTGCTCAAGAACTAGTCTGTCTGTAAAGTGTTGAAGCAGCTGACCGGCGATTCATCCCATTCCTTCTAGGAGGATGCTACTAAGGAAAAAAGAAAATAAGAGGAAACAATAAAAAAAAAGTCAGCATGACCCAGTCCAATATCCTGTGGAGGGGATAAGTAGAGACCAAGTAAATAGAAAAATTATACTAACTGGAAACAAGTTCTTATCTGTGAAAAGGCCTTAAAATGAATATTCATATCCTTTTGTTTAATACTTGGTTATTAAAATAAGACTACAATTCATGGACTATAAGCCATGGTTCCTTAGAAATGTCACAAATACCAAAGTATAAAATAGAGACCTGTCATCGATTAAAAATATTCACTATGCAAGATAGAAGCATAACACCTCACAGAGATCTGGTCGACCAGAACACAGACATCTAATCTGGGAATGAAGAACCCAAGAGCCACCTACTACATCTCAGCCCTCACTCAACTTTCTTTGAGTCTCTTCCTTTCCTAAATACCTGAAATGATAAGTAAAATATGATAGTGGCTATGATATCTTCTTATAGTGAGTTTAATGTGACAGCCTTGTTAGGGCTCACACTCCTAGGAAATAAAAATAAGGAACCACTGTGTGCAACAGGCTAGCTGTGCGCTTCCAGGAATTGTCTAGTCTCTGCATTTCATCTCACATAGTAGCACTGGGACTGCAGACATAAGCTACTGCGGCACTGTGGATTGACGCTCAGGCCCTCACACTTGCACAGCAATCACCTTACCCCTTGGGCCATCTCCCAGTCTCCAGCCTTGTACTTGTTATGTGTTATGCTCAAGTAGGATTCATCCCCTAAAACAAGATTGGTATCAGTACAAAGATTTAACTTGGTACAGTAGAGTGAGTTACAACTTCTCTAACTGATTAATGAGAAAAATGTTTATTACCAGAAGATCATAAATCTGATTATTATATGAATATCAAAATATGACCAAAATTCAAAAGTCCATTTACTATTAAGAGACTAGAATCCTCTGAGAAACCTAGGAATGCATGTGTGGAAAATCTACAGTTAATGTCTATTTATTTCTATCAATATTTTTTCACTGTGTCTATCTAGACTCAAACTTCATCAAATTTTTATTTTGTTTTGTCCTTTTGCTTTTAAGCCAGAAGTAAAGTGAGTCTATGTAATCCCAGAACTTGGGTACTAGAAACAGAAGAATCAAGAGTTCTGGGTCATCCTAAACTACAGATCAAGTTCAAGGCCAGTCTGGGCTACTTAGGACCCTGTCTCAAAAACAGTGATGATGATGGTGATGATGATGATGATAAGCTTTTTCACTTTTACTCAGTCATATTCTCTATTCAACATTTTCTTGTTCCATAATTCCAACATGACTTCATTCTATGGAATTTTACAAACTAATACCAAAGGGTTTATGGAATAATATAAGAAACAAAATTGTTTTCAACAAAAATAAATACACAAATAGTGTGGTTAAAACCTGCCTTACCAGGTATTAAAGAGCAAAATAGTATTAAAGAAATTTGAGAATTATTGTCCTGGACCCAAAACAGACAAACTGATGTGTGACGTGAACAAGGTTCCAAATCAGACTCCTGACCACATGAAGCAATGCTTTATCCATAGGAAGCAATGCTCTGCAAAGGTTACTTGGACAACTGGCCTGGAAAACAGTTTTATTTCCTACTAGGTATGGAAAACAAATGTGTCAAAGGCTTCTCATTTGCCCAGAAATGCCTAACAGTGGGTATTGACTAGATACCTGAATCACCTGTCCATCCCTCAGAACATCAGAGGGGAGATAATAAACCCTGTGAATACCCAGGAACCTGTCATGTCATTCCATTTTCTAGAGATTGAACTTGGCATGATGGTGTATACCTATAAGCCCAAAGCACTCAAAAAGCTGAGACAAGCAAATTGAAAGGATAAAGGCAGTCCAGCATGACCCATAGCAAGACCCTGTCTCAGAAAACAAAATTCTTTTTCTTTTCAATTTAGGGATTTAGTGATCTAGAACCCAGAACTTCACATCTGAAGTTAAGGGCTCATTGCCATACTTTGTACCTCACACCAAAAAGGAGTGCAATATACTTGACTTGTCTGAGCACTGAAGGCAGCCTACCTATACCTAGGATATGCTTCTGTACATTAACCAGGACATGTGAAAGGCTTTCTGCTTGAGTTGCAGTTCATATTTAAGGTCCCATGAAGGTTTAAACAGCATTGTTTCTGTAAAGGTTACTTGAAGCACAATTTGATATGTTGGTGTGAGTGTGTGTGTGTGTGTGTGTGTGTGTGTGTGTGTATGTGTGTGTGTGTGTGTGTGTGTGTGTGTTGTGTATATATGGCTCACCGTCATGGGAGGCGTGCTCTTGCTCTTTCCCTGCTGTTTCTCCTATGCTTTCACGTAACAGTCCCTCCAATGTATTAGTGACTTCTGGCAATGGGATTCAAAAAACAGAGCTATATGCTCTGGAATCCAGGCTTGGTATACCTGGTCAAGCTCCTGAATGGAGGAAGACTGGAAGTTTAGAACCAAATAAATAAGTAAAATCTTTGATAGAAGCATGTGAATGTACATATGGGAATGGGTCTAATGTCTCAAGTATCTATGCCTAGAGTTCCTACCAGAGAATGTAAGCCACAAAAATGTCTAACTATTCAGATGACATCAGTCAGCTTCTGTCACTTATCTTTCTTTGCCTGAAACATAGGAAAAAAGACATGATATCCTGGTTAGTGGCTGAAACTTCCAACAATACAGACCTCCCACTTACAAAAGCTCATCTTCCTATTTCAATCTAACTCCTTCCTTTCACCAAATGCCAGATCTATAAACAGCCTCCATCTATGCTGGGCCCCTAGAAAACCCTCAATGAAACTGTCAGTGGTAGCTTACCCTCAACATTCCTTCCTCCTCAATAAGCCCATGTGGTTTGCCCATCAAGAAGCAGAACCTGGGGGTTGGGAATTTAGCTCAGTGGTAGAGCACTTGCCTAGCAAGCACAAGGCCCTGAGTTCGGTCCTCAGCTCTGAAAAAAAAAAAAAAGTGAACCTGTATCCCCTTGAATCCGGAATGGTCCCCAGTAGCTTTATTTACCATCTTGGGAGTTCAAAGACTAAAAGTCATAAGACCTGCAAGTGTCCTCTTAACCTCTTGAGCTACTTACTATCTTTAGGAAGTATCACATGAGAGAAACCAGGCACCAAATTTGAGATCAGACGACCTTGGAACGACCATGCTGTGAGGTGACCAAGCCGCATAAACATGCACTGAAGAATGGACTATCTGTGCAGAAAAAAAGAAGCAAACACACCTTTAAATGGACATGTGAGAAGTCATCACCTCAGAAGTAAATCTCTATCCCTGGACCCCACAGCTGATGGAATGTTGAGTGAAGACAAGTTCCCTGACTCCACCCTGAATCTATAAATGAAGAATCAAGGATTTTAGTTTTTATTTTATTTTAAGCCACCAAGTATTATGGTGGCTTATTTCACAAAAATAAAGACCAGTCTGCCAGCTATTAGGCACTGAATGCATCAGATACCTTCCCAATTCTACTTCTGTACTATTAAGAATGGATAGAGGGCCGGGAGGTGGTGGCACGCGCCTTTAATCCCAACACTCGGGAGGCAGAGCCAGATAGATCTCTGTGAGTTCAAGGCCAGCCTAGTCTACAAAGTGAGTTCCAGGAAAGGCACAAAACTACACAGAGAAACCCTGTCTCAAAAAACAGCAACAACAACAACAAAAAAATAGAGGATAGATATAGGTAGGTGGATGGATAGTAGATGATAGATAGATAGATAGATAGATAGATAGATAAATAGATAGATCAGTCCCCAAACAAATTCTGTTTATAATCTAGATCTCTTCTGTATGCCTCCTTTATTCACCTATAAAAACATTAAGACTCATAATAGCACCTACATCATTGGTTATGACAGTTATTCAATTAATGGCATATAAAAAGTATTATTTCCCTCATAGAAATCACTAAACAGATGTTATTTCCTATACCATCCAACATGAAATCTTAAAGAGGTTAACTACATTTGTGGTCTCCTGTTGGAATAGTCCAAGAATGACATTATATGAGAAAAACTCTGAGTGCTTATGAGAAAATAAGACAAGAGTCTTGTGACTTCAGTTTCTTCAAAAACAGAATTTTGGGGGGATGTACTTTTGCGTCCCCCCAAGTGTAGCGGATAGGAGTGGGTTTACTTCAGATTATTAATTACAACTGGCTGTTGTTATTTATTTATATACTTCTATGGAAAAGCTGTTTTGTCATGTGTCATGTGTGGCTTGTCCACAAAATGTGACATGCCCTTGTGATCGTATAGCTTACTGTTGTGATTCTTCTTAACCTTCAGAGTATAACTTGTCTGATGCCCTGAATAAAGCTGGTAATTGCATGGGACTTTAGTCTGCCTCATTTATCGGCTCTATTCTCCCAGGTCCCACCGCCTCTAGAGTAGAGACAGTCCCCACTTCTTCATCTCTCGTTTGCTCTTCAAAACAAAAATCAAATAATATCATCACCTGTGTAGACTGTAAAGATTTCTTCTCATTGCATATTGGGATAAAATTTAATTTCCTTCTGTGATGATTAATTTCCACTGTCAACTTGAGTGGATTAAGAAACATCCAGGGGATTAGTGAGATGCACCTTTGAGTATGGGGTGGGACAGAGAGGATTAGCCAAGGATATGACTTGTCCTGCATATGTGAGGCAGCATCGCACAGGCTAGGGTTTGAGACTAAAGAAAAAAGGAGGAAGGAGAAAGCCAGCTGAACATCAGCTTTCATCTCTCTGTCTCCTGGCTGCTGACACAATTCATCTAGTTGCCTCAGGCTCCCACCATCGTTCCTTCCACTCTGTGAGGGACTGTACTCGAACTGTGAGACAAAAAAGAAGAAAAAGAATAAGAAGGAGAAAAGGAAGAAAGGAGAGGAGAGAAGAAGGAGGAGGAGGAGGAGGAGGGGAAGAGGAGGAGGAAGAAGAAGAAGAAGAAGAAGAAGAAGAAGAAGAAGAAGAAGAAGAAGAAGAAGAAGAAGAAGAAGAAGAAGAAGAAAAAGGAAGAAAAGGGAGGAAGGAAGGAAGGAAGGAAGGAAGGAAGGAAGGAAGGAAGGAAGGAAGGAAGGGAGGGAGGAAGGGAGGAAGGAAGGGAGGGAGGAAGGGAGGAAGAAAGAAAGAAAAAGAAAAGAAAAACCTTCCCTTCCTTAAGTTGATTTACCAAGTTTTGTTTGTCCTTATTTTTGTTTTTGTATATATGTTTAAGGAAGATGGACAGACAGACAGATAGTAGATACGTTTATGTGTGTCAATATATGGATGTTAGAAGATATCCTCTGATGATGATCCTCACCTTCTGCCTTGTTTGAGACAGGATGGCAAGGTCTCCTGTTGTTCAATGCTGTATACCCAGGCTAGCTGGCCTGCAAGCTTCCAAGAATTCCCCTGACTTAGCCTTCCATTGTGCTGATTACAAACATGTGCAGACCCAGTTTTACACAGGTTCAGGGACTCTGAACCCAAGTCCTCATGCTTACACATTCAGTGTTTTACCCACTAAGCCGTCTCCCTAGCCCCCTACCAGATAATCTGGGACAGCAATGACAACAGTAACTAATAGAACCTTCTATACAGTCCATAAGTCCCTATGTGAGTGGCCCCTGGCCATCTCACAGTTTCTCATAATTTTTCCATTTTTCTCACTATGTTCCAAGTAAAATAGCAATTTTTATTCTTCCAACATGTCAAGGCTATTCTTTGACTTTGCAGTTGCTGTTTGTGTTTTTTATAGCTTCCTTCCTCTATTAGCCACCATGAATGCAGGGATCATGTCTACATTTTTACTCATCAATCCCTCAATATTCATGTTAGGCAGTTAAAGAAATATGTGCACAAGTCTTGCAAATACCACTCTAGTCAACATGCCAATATGGATGAAGAAAAATTTCACAAGGCCCTACCCCTAGATGAAAATCTACAGGCAGTCAATGGCTTCTGAGGGAGAAAGAATCAGTTGTCTTTAGGGATGAGCCTTCACTCTTGAATGATCAGCCCTAATGCTATTTGTAGCATTAGCTACATACACATAGAGGCAATGCCAGTTGGAATCAGTAGGTTGTATTTGTGTGCGTGTATGTGTCTATAACAATTATATAAAAAGAAGTCATGAATTTGGGAAGGATTGGGGAACACAGGAAGAGTTGTAGGAAGGAGAAGGGAGGATGCAAACTGTAAATACAGTGCACTCTAGTATGGAATTCTCAAACAAACAAACAGAAAACCTAATTTCATTTTCAAGTATGACATTGCCCTCACTTAGAAGGCAATCTCAAAATATGTGCATGAACACACACACACACACACACACACACACACACACACACACACACACATATGAAAGAAAGATGTATAAATGTCAAGAATCCTTAGTGAAGTAAATCATAAATCTATTCTGATGTGGTTTCTTCTCATATAATGCTAGTGGGGCTACTCTGTGTCTCCACATCCAACAACACATTTCTCTACATATTATTCTATTTCCCTATTCATCTACAGTTCACACCTTGAAATTATCCTCTTTTGGCTTTCATGACATCTTTCTTTTCCTGGTTTTTCTCCAATTTCAGTGTATTTTCCCCTGATAGGTATTCTTTGCTGTCTCTTTTTTTTTTCCTAGATAACCAAATTTTGTGAGTCCCAGGGCTGCATCCTATACAGCCTATCTCTCTCGCTCTCACTGCAAGAGTGAGAGACATAGATGATAGACTGATGATAGATAGATGATAGATAGATAGATAGATAGATAGATAGATAGATAGATAGATAGATGACTCATTCTATCTGTGCCCAAGTTGCCATGTTGCTTCAGCATGGAAATTGCAATTAACATATCAGAAAGGAAGGGAAGAATTCTGACTTTTCTCATGCTGTGTAGAATTCCTGTTCATGCACTAAAGACTTCAGTGTTTGTGCAATGATTTCTTCACAAGTGAGGTAGAATGCAGGGACATCCCACATCGTGTTTATGATGTCTCAGGCTGTGGTCGCTGCCTCCTAACCTCACTGTTTCTTCTACTCTCTGTCCAGGCATGCCACTGTCTCTTCCAGTGATCTGATACTCATCTGCTCCTGGTATCTTTGTTCTCACACTACACTGTCTCTACACCTCTTATCTACAACATCAATCATGTGCTCTCTGCAGACACATGCAGACAGGTGTGGGACAACAATGTGCCCAACATGCATGAGAAAAGGAAGAGCAATTAGCATCTGTACATCTCATTACCTAGCCACCAATTGCTTTCTTGAATGAACTCAACACATTTTCTATTGTTCTTTCTCCCATTTCTACAAGTTCTGATCCAATAACTGCTGTATTACTCTTCCAAAATGTAGCCAAAGTTTTCAAAAAGACATCACATAGAACAAAGAAGTAGATTCAAAACCATTTATCAAACAAAACATTTGATTAGATGTTTATAGAGAATTATTATACAGTTTTCAAGCTCACAAAATCTTTTTATTGTTAGCAGATATGTTTCTCTCTCTGCCTAAGATGTTCTATTACTAAATTAGCTAACAATAGAAAATAAGGGAAAAAACTCTCAGTGAATAATGTAGTTATTCTTTGTCCAGGCACTTGCCTGAGCAGAACTTTCTCTTATAATAAGAAAGTAAATAGCTTCTTGAACATGATTGAGGATACACCCTTAAGATTTAAATCTAACAAGTAATGGGTAGTAATAAAAAATTATCACATAAATATTATTTGCTGCATCATTCCTACTCATCATTTACTTCAATTTGTTCAGAACTATCTCAGCAAACAAATGTGCAAATTATCTGCATATTCTGAGTATATCCAGGTCACCACCTAGAAGCAATGATATAACTCAGGGAATAGACCATGAATTTGAAAGATAATGAGAGGATAAATAGAAGGGGTTGGAGGAAAGATGGAGAAGGGGGTAATGATATATAGATATATTCCCACAGGCTTTCCTAAAGCCAATCTAATGAGGATTCTTTTCCCAGATGTGTGGTGATATTGTGTTCCCCAAAATATTGTGCACCCTAATAAACTTATCTGGGGTCAGAGAACAGAACAGCCATAATATTAAACATAAAGGTTAGGCAGTGGTAGCACACGCCTTTAATCCTAGCACACCAGAGGCAGAGATCCGTCTGGATCTCTGTGAGTTCAAAGCCACACTGGAAGCAGCCAAGCATGGTGACACACGTCTTTAATCCCAGGAAGTTATGGCAGAAAGCAGAAAGGTATTTAAGGTGTGAGGACCAGGAACTAGAGCTGGTTAAGCTTTTAGGCTTTGAACAGCAGTTCAGCTGAGACCCATTCAGATGGGGACACAGAGGCTTCCAGTCTGAGGAAACAGGATCAGCTGAGGAACTGGTGAGGTGAGGTGGCTGTGGCTTGTTCTGCTTCTCTGATCTTCCAGCATTCACCCCAGTACCTGGCTCAGGTTTGTTTTTATTAATAAGAACTTCTAACAATTTGTGCTACACAAAGGAGTCTAGTTGTGTCAAGCTGACAAAAAATAAATAAAATAAGAGGAAACGGCACATACATCATGTTCATTTAATCAAACAACAGTAGGAGATTTCCCACTAGAGTCTATGATCTTCTGAGCCTTGGGGTTTTGACCAGATTTACAATATCAAGCATGAATTCCCTCCCATTGGCACTCAACATTGGACTTCAAATCCAATAAAGAAACAGTTCATTATCCCCATAAAATCATACCACTATTACAAACGTTAGGCGCATCTTGCCTTGCAAGCCAGTGTGTATCTTCCAGAGTTCACAGATGGAAAAGATCGTTGATTTTTTTCCTTCTTCAGAAGCCTGCATACCACAGTCTAGCACTGTAATAACTATCTAGTAGGGAGAGAGCTCCAGTTTGGTTCCAATTTGATTCCTCAAAGCCCTGCCACCTAAGTATTAGGTGCCTTCAGCAACAGGGTCTTACCATCTAGTTCTGATGGGCAACCAAGAGCAAGGGTAATAGGTTGTGTTGTTTTGGGGGGCCTCTGAGGACTCCCTGACCAATGATGTGGAGGGGGATATAACACACCTGGCACCGAGATTGACTTCTAAGAGTAACATTATCTACCCATGAAGACTACCTCTGTCCAAACTCTTTTTTATTATATTTTTAATAAGTTTACAGTGTGGTGGGTTTCCATACTGTGTTTCTCATATATCCTTAGTTTTCGTTAACCTTCCCCTCACCTTCTCCTCTCCTCCATCCTGCCTACCCCATTCCTGTTTGAAACTTTTTACTCCCGACATTCCCCAGCTTTACTTTCCTGTCTCATGTGTCCTATGCTATCCCCACTCCCTTAAGGTGTTTCTCTCTAAAGTACATGTTTATTAGCTTTAATGTTGCCATGCTGTCTTTAGTCAGAGTCTTCCATAGGAATCACCAAACTAACTGCTTTTATCCAGGTGTGCCAAGCTGACACATTTTTCTTTAAAAAAAAAAAAACAACAACAACTAATCATACAGCATACATCTACTACAATATGCTGACTGAAAACTGAAAACATGTAAATTAGCATTCAGAAGAAACTTTTTCATTTCATGCTCCATCAGAATGGTATCATTCCACAGCTAAAGGTCACTCATCAGTCTAGTTTTTTTTATAAAGGTTTGTTTCTCACTAGTGACAGTTAGTTTTTTTACTTCTACACTATGCTTTTCTGTTTCCATATGGTTCTGAATGGGCTGCGGGCATATTCTGTCTTCTACGGCTATTAAGTAGTGATTCTCCAGTCCCTGCCTTCCTAGAAGTAAATTTATCATCCTGCTGAATTAATCTGATCTTCCTGGATCTTCCTTGGCTTTCTTACACCCACAGCTCCTGCTTTCCTGGCCTGGTGTCCAGACAAGTACTGCTTACTTGTTCCTACAGCTGTCCCACCATCAATATGCCCCATGGGTGGTCCCATAACCACGTGCATTTAGATAGCACTAAATGGACCCTGGAGAGGGGAATAGGAAGTGAGTGTGACCAAAATACATCATATACATGTGTCAATTTTCAAAGCAATAAAAATGTTAGAAAAGAAGGAGGTCCATGACTCTTGTCTATATGCACTTCCTGAAGAAAGTATGACAGAATGCTTCCTAAGTGGCTACTAATGCCTCTTGGATTACATACTTTATTCCAAACTTCAATAGTCTATTACTATGACAAAAAATGCCTGCAACTGTGTAACATATAAAGAAAATAGTTGTATTTAGCTCATAATCTTGAAGATTTAAAACCATGGTGTTGCCATATGCTCAGCCCTGGCAAGCACTTTGTGGGCTGAGTCACGTGGCAAGATTGCGTCACAGTAGGAGGACAGATGAGAGTAATATTTCACATGATGAGATAGGACACCTGCGTGAGAAGGAACCAGTCTTAATCTTCCATAGCTTCCTCTCTTGAGGGGTACTAGCATCTCCATAGGTCAGCGTTAAACCTTGCAATAGCAACATCCACAGAGCCCTAGTAACCTTGAATTAAGCTCATCACTCAGCACTTCCATAACCCTCAATATCACCATACTGAGAACCAAGCTGCCATCATATGAACCTGGGAAGACATTCAAACCACAGCATACACTCAGATGTTCTTGTCCTAGCCATGTGACATTTGAATATTGAAATAAAGAAAAAGACCACATCACTTTCTCCAAATGATGTCCACAAGCTTGCTGCATCTCACCCACCAATGAACCCAATCTTTGAAGAGCCACAGTTAAGCTGTCATTTCCAGAGTGAAAAAAGTCATGAATTCATAAGAAAACTCAAACCACCAGATCCTGATCCTTCAAAACCGCATGATGAAATGCTACGTTAGAAATTTACATTTCACACACACTGGGCAACATTTAAAATAGGGGACCATCCTGCTACCAGGAAGTTTGCTAATGAAGTTGTACTTGAGTGCTTCATTAAAACTCCAAATTATCACATAAATCCAACACTAAGGGCTAAATCTCTGTATTGATGTTACAACTTCCTGAGTAATATAAGTCATAAGCCCACTCTCTCTAGCTACAACCAGTAATTCATTCTTCGTGTCCTGAGTGACAGGTGAAACCTGAACACTCCTGCACTCAGCTCCCTGGGATTCATCACAAATAATATCTTTACTCTCCTCCCATGCATGTCTTAGCTTCGTCTTCACTGGATAGCTGGCTCACCCTTTCCATATAGCACCTATCTGTACACTGAGTCTCTCTCTGTGTGTCTCTCCTTTCTGACAGTATCATTCATGTATATAATGAATTTTAATCATGCTTCCTCCCCATGACCCTTTCTTTTCTCTTTCCCTCTAACATACATCATCCTACCAAATATCCCTTCTCCTCCTCCTCCTTTCATGGCTTCTTTCTGTGGGGTTCTTTGTGTGAGCATGGGTGGGAGGTTATTTACTGAAGCAAGGCCAATTTATACGCAGCTACATCACTATCCGCAGTTAGTAAGGAAATAACATCCCTACTACCAGTACCTGCCAACTGCCATTCATCTCTCAGGGAGGCACAGGGCCTTGTGTTTTATGCAGATAGTCAAAAGCTGTTCAAGAGTACAATGGCTGTGTCATGCAAAAAAGATGTCTTTTTGCTGCATATTCCTCTGGTGGCTTCCTCCTCCTCCTCCTCCTCCTCTTCCTCCTCCTCCTCCTCCTCCTCGTCCTCCTCCTCCTCTTCTCCCTCCTCTTCTTCCCCATCCTCCTCCTTTTAACAAGGTCTCATGTATCCTGGGTTGGCCTCCAACTTTTTACGTACTGAAGATGGACTCGAACTTCTGTTCTTCCTCACCCTATGTCCTTAGTTCTGGGATTACCAATGTGCACCATCACATCCGGCTTATTCAGTGCTTCAGATGAAACCCAGAGTCTCATGAATGTATACTTAGCAAGATTTCTACCAATCATCAGTCCCTGGAAAACTGTTATGGGCATAAATTATACCATAGTATTTTCTCACTACTAACACTGAGCTGGCCAGAACAAAAACAAACCAAGAAAAAGACCCTACTAGATAATAATAGGTAAGCACAAGTCATCTGGTGTCTTACTTTCTTGCTTATCATGATTCTTTTCCATGGCAGGCCCTCATCACCTGTATTTCCTTCACTGTAGCCATTGGATAGGTGATTTTGTCATCATTCCTTTCAAATAGCCACTGGTTCTGTTTGGTTTTGTTTGTTTGTTTGTTTGTCCCCCACAACCTTACCAAACGAATATTTTATGGTTCTGTAGGTAACATTCTGTCTTGACTGAAGTCCTTTTCTTTGACCCACTGTCTCTTTTTCCTGTCCCACCGCCCACATTAATGACTGTGAGTTTAAAAGGCTATCACTATAGCACTGCACCGTAAACAATGATGGGTGGAAAATGCACCCCGAGAAGCAGGAGGGCTTTGCTGCCGCAGCAGCTGCGGGCTAAACAGAAAGGAAAGCTAACAGAAAGCTGTTTACTCTTCCACACTTGGTCATACTTTGTCTGACTCATAACTGGCTTGTGACGATACTTCGGGGACTGTGGGGATGGCTCCGTTGGTTAAAACCAGCCACACAAACAGGTGGACCTGAGTTTGCATTCCCAGCACCCACTAAAAGCCAGGCATAGACACTTGCACGTGCCTGAAATGTGAGATCTGTGGGAAGATGCAGAGATGGGTAGATCCCTAGAGTGTATTTACCCAGCCAGCCTACCTGGATTGGTGAACTCCAGATTCAGTAAGAACAAGACCCTGTCTCAAAAAATGAGCCATCTAGGAAGACACTGACATCAACCTCTCTATCTGTCTCTCTGTCTCCCCCATTCTCTTTTTCTCTCCCTGCTCTCCTTTCTCTCTCTCTCTCTCTCTCTCTCTCTCTCTCTCTCTCTCTCTCTCTCACACACATACACACACACACACACACACACACAAGCTCATGCACATATACACACAAACACTTACATACTCCACACACATGCACAAAATACTTGAGATTTCCAACAGTGAATATGGAAGTGTTTTTATAGTACCACTAACATATGGATACTAAAAACTTATTAACTAATTACACTTTTCACTATCTTTTCCTTCCCTTTAAGGATTTCTGGATGCCCCGGCCAGTGGGGTTTCAACGGAGTGACCCACCTGTGGGAGCGAATGACAGGACAGGGGACACAAGAGACAGCAGCAAGACAGTATTCTGATCAAGCCGCCAAACTTTATTTTCCTCCACATGGCTTATATAGCATAAGAGGGGAAGGGGCAGGAAGGAGGGAAGGAGAAGGGACGTGGAAGGTGTGCAGAACGTGGGAGACATGCAGGTTGTGCAACTGCAAGAAGTCTACTAAGGTGACCAGCCAGGGGCCATTGGTTCTGTTGCTAGGCTACCTGACCATGGAGTGTTCTTATCTTTGGGAGCTTCTGGTTAGCAAACAGGTGTTACTGCTCTAAGGGAGGGCGGTGGGTTTATGGATTGTTCTCTGGCTTAACTAGTACTTTCCATGGTTCATGTTTGGTTCCTGAAATCTTGGTCCCTAACATCTGGATAGAAGACTTTACCTTGAGGTATAATATTTAAGGGGTTTTTTTTGTTCTTCTATGCTGTGTGTCTGCCATATGTGTCCAGAATAGGGCACTGGACCCCTGGAGCTGGAATTATAGGATGTCATGAGCCTCCCAACATGGGTGCTGAGGCCTGAACTCTACAAGAATAGCAAGCACTCTTAACCACTAAGCTATCTCTCCAGCAACATAAAATGAATTTTAAAGATAAAAATCAAACTGTTCATGTTTGCTATTATATAATTTCTAGGAACCATGTGATTGATAATCTTCAGTACCTGATGAATGCATGTTGTGAGAAGAAAGTAGCAAGACTCATTCCCATGCATTGCACTTGAAAGTTCATCCATTACTTCAAAGTCAGGGCAGATATGCTGTTTCTTGAATGAGGGCCCAGTATGAAAAAGCGTAGATGACTGGATGTAGATCAAGGCAAACCCTAGCAGTGATGACACATCTCCAGGTTGTTTGGCTTCATTTTTCTTTGCCTGTCACAGTTCCCAGCCTTCCTGTCAGAACACATCCTGTCTTTCTTATTGAAACTATTATTCATAGTCAAAGTATCTGCAAGGAAAAACATAAACAACAAGGAAGGCTCATAGTTCACATTCATTCTTCTTGAAGACAGCTAAATCAGTTCTCCTCTCTTCATCTCCCCAACATGCATATGCCAACCTGCCTTAGAGAAATTTACCCACCTTACCCTAGGGAAAATAAATATATCTTAATCTTGAATAGAATATCAATGGGCAAAAAAAAAGTATGACTTCAATTTGTTATAGAGTAACAACATCCTCTATTTCTGCTTCATAAATCATGTCAACCTCAGAAAAGCAACACTCACAGAAACTAGACCTGCTCCACGGAGGCAAGTCCAAGTCCAGACACTTTGGCAAAATCTGGAGCATTCTTAGTCTTAGGTTCTCATTCTCAGTCTTAGGAAGAACCCATATGGCAAAGCCACTAAAGAACTTGTGTCTGCCCTATGGGAATGTGGTAGATATAGCTTGAACAGACCCCAAGTTCAAACAGATCCTGATTTCAGTTCAAAACTCTGTGTGTTGATGGGAGTAAAGGGGAACAGTTAGAGTGAGTGAGAATACCACATTAAATCTCTCCCTTCTTCAAACTGTGTGAGTGAGACATAGATCAAGAATAGACATTTGGAGTAGGTTATAGGGCAACATTTTTTTTTCTTTTTTTTGGGGGGGGATGGTTTTTGCTTGGATTTTTTTTGAGCTGAGGATCAAACCCAGGGCCTTGTGCTTGCTAGGCAAGTGCTCTACCACTGAGCTAAATCCTCAACCCCCCTTTTTTTTTCTTTTTAAAAGCAAACTTTAATTGACATCTTCATTGTACATAGTGATGGGTTTCATGAAGACATTTTCTCTTTTTGTTGTTGTTGTTGTTTTAGTTTGAGGGCAATCTGGCTGCGACATCTGTCACCCCATTGATTGCCAGGGTTGATTCAGCTGATCTGGCTAGTTAGGCCCCTTTTTCTCTGACTGCTCCATGTGCATCCCTCCCAAATCTCAATCAAAGAGGATAACCTTCCCCAAATAGAGGAGGATTGGCCTTTGGTGAAGGGCATAGGAGTAGCTGTACTCCACTGCCAGAACCTCCAAACAGTCTCTCAAGGGTAACATTGTTTATAGCCTTGATTCCACAGCATTGACTGTTTTACCAAGTGCCACAAGGGCAAGGGTACCTGCTTGCTTCCTTCTTCCTCAGTCACCAGTGTCCCGTGCATAGTCCATTGCCCTGCCTTCCAACTCAACTATGGAGTCTAAAATGTCCTCCAGTCCAGCTGTAATAATGGTCCTGCTGCCCAACTCAACTATGTACCCCAGTTATGTAGGAAAAATACACGGAAACCTTCCACAAAAGATCAGTTGAGATGAAGACAGTCTGTTTCTGTTGAGCTATCAGGTTATCATTAGTTCAAGATCATCCAAGAATGAACACCTAGAATGCTTCTATAGACCACAGGCATCAGTAAAAACCAATATCCCCAGGCTTGCCTGGAAAGACAATTTACAGATCGCTGATGGTACTTATATATCGTCTCATTGAACACTCGGAAGATTATAAGGGGAAAAGACGGTCCCGTGATTAAAGTGAGATTGTCAGTATTGATATAAAGGGACCTGGTTATAGGTGTGCTGCTGGTCCTGTGGTGGGGTATAGGTGCCCATCTGTGAAGTACTCTTCTTCATCACTAAATACTCCACTTGTGGATTGGCCCTTTGGGACAGTTTCTCTTTCTAGAAGAGAAGCTTCTTGAAAAATGGGGCATAAGGTGAAGACAAAAGAGTTTACCCCAGGATTCTAACTCAGAGGCAAGTCTAGAGACATCCACACATCAATGGAGCTTCCAAGTCAGCATTTCTGTCCCTCAAATCTACTACAGCCACATACAGCCTTGGCTGGTTTTCTGTCTCTACTACAGCTGAACTCTCTCAGAGCATGAGACGCTAGTGGGTTATAATGCACAGAAATCAACTCTGAAGGCAAAACTCATAGACTAGTTCCTAATGGCTGAATAAAATTAGGAAGGTATTGCTTCTCTTACACCAACATTACTAACCTCCCTACTAGCACTGGAGAAGGTCCGGTCACTGTATGGAGGACATTCTTCACATGTCACATGGTATGTGACAGCCATGGAACAAAGGGAAAAAGGATACTACATGCCTCTGGCCTGCAGTGATCCGCAGAAACTTTGTTCACCTATGATCCCCAAGACTCTGTGGTCAGTTTATATTTTTAACTTCTGCTCTTTAATGATAAACATCTGGCTCCCAGCAGCACTTCATGTATGAACTCACACTTGACTACATTTTGTCTTCCATTGGTTTTCTCTGCATAAGACTCTCATCAAAATGCCTGCCAAAATTAGAGCATTCAAAAAGTACTATAACTTACCCAGAACTCCGGGATTAGTCAATTTTAATGGACACATGCATGGGTTACTTTGCCTGCTACTGTAATCAAACACCTGACAAGAAGCAACTTAATGGAGGAGGTTTTATCTGAGGTTCTGGTTTGCAGAGATTCTCTCCATCATGGTGTGAAGGCCACTTGGTGGGAATGGCTTGCAGCTGTGGGAGCAGGAGCCTGACAAGATGTGCTCACATCTCCAGAGATTAGGAAGCAGAGAGAGGGAACAAGAAGAGGAATCAGGCTATAAACCCACCACCACTCACCCTACCCACCACCACCCACCATCACCCTGATAATCCACTTCCTCCAACATGGCTCCATCTCCTAAAGTTTCCACACCCAAAGTCAGTAGAAAACATCAAGGAAACAGTGTTACCAGATAAAAGTCCCACCACTAGCTGAGAAAATAATGGTATTGAGAGATGTTATGAAAGGGGAAATCAGTTTTCTTTCATGATGTGACCTCCCCCCACCCTGGTGAGCTGACTACACACCAGGAGAGAACCAATTCCTAAGATTAGTTTGGCAACACAAACTGGACACAATGGGGAAAGAAGAAAACAAGTAATCTCGAAGTTGGTTGAGAGAAGAAGGTAGAGAGAATGGTAATTGGAGGAGTTGGGGAAGTCAGGTAAATATATTCAAAATACATTGGGAGAAAATTGCAAAATTTTTAATTTAAGATGTTGCCAAAAAGAGTACATTTTCATACCCTGCCAAAATAACACCACTACAGAAGACCAAGTGTTCCAACACATGAGCCTGGGGAAAGAGGGTATCGTACATTTAAACCACAACATGGAGAAATCTACTTCTAAACCTTAAGCTCAGTTTATTTATTTATTTTTTTCATACAGATATTTATGTTTTAATTTTACATATCAGCCATGGGTTCCCCTGTCCTCCCCCCTCCTGTCCCCACCCCTACCTGTGGTGGTGTTGTGTTCCCAACAATATTGTGCACCACCACCGCCCAACTTCTGCTATGGCTTGTTCTGACCCATTTTCTAGCCACCATTTTTGGCTTTGTTCTAGTGGCTGTCTGTTCTCTGACCCCAGATAAGTTTATTAGGGTGCACAATATTGTGGGGAACACAATACCACACCCACCTTCCCCCAGCCCCTCCCCCCATTCCCATCTCCTCCAGGGCAAAGACTCCCCTGGGGATTCAGCTTAAGGCTCAGCCATTAAAGGCGAGGCTCACAACCAAAAACGTAAGTTCAAATTTAAAAAAAAAAAAAATCCCATGCTACTAGACCCTCAGTTTTTTATATACCAACTGTCAAACTATGTGGTGCTTTAATAAATAAAGCTTGCCTGGAGATCAGAGGAAAAAGCCAGCCACAACACACAGAAGTCATGCAGTGTTAGCACATGCCTTTAACCCTATCACTTGGCAGGCAAGATCTCTGTGTGTTCAAGGCCACACTGGAAACAGAGCCAGGTGTGATGGCACACACCTTAAATTCCAACACTAGTTAACCATGGAGGTCTGGGGGTCTGTACAGAAAGACAGGAAGTGACAGAGCTGGGCAGGAAGAGGAAGTGATGTAGCTGAACAGAGAGAGCAAATCAGATGGCAGAACAGCAAGGCATATAGGAGTGGGTAGACAGGAAGTCATAGCATTTGGAAGCTGCAGAGTTGGTGAGGTAAGGTTGACTGGTGGCTTTTCCTATTTCCCTGGTCTTTCTAAGGCTTTCACCCCTATATTTGGCTCCATGTTTTTTATTTAATAAGACCATTTAGAAATTCATCTACAAAACTACCTAAAATTTAAAAAGAAAAACAATAGCATGTCTGCTTAACCTTGTGCAGAAAGAAAACCCTAAGTCCAAAAAAATGACTGAGCATGCAAGTCAAAACAACCAAAATTCTTGTGATGGTTACCGTGGTAATCACAACATGGCTGAAGATGAGGCAAAAAAGTCAAGAGGCTGAGACCCCTGAAGGGGTCACAAGTCTTATTTATAATTATAACAATACAGATTTAGTTAAAGCTACTTTTCGCGGCAACAACAGAGCTGGTGCCTGCAGGAGCAGAATTCTCACCAGGCTGTGGCCGGAGCTGCCAGGCCACTGCTAGAGAAGCAGGCCGGTAACTGCAGAGTTGCAATTGCTGGCTGAGAGAGCAGTTGATTAAGGTGCAGCCACTGTGCCGAAGTTAAAACATTACCTAGCACTGTTTGAGATATAGTGGGAACACACAAGAAATACATTTTAAAATGTTATAGCTTTCCACAATATCAAAATTGTATTAGTGTTCTAGCTTGCATGAAAACATAATATCCTTCAAGGTTTCTGTGGGATCTGATTCATTAGTTTTCCATGTGTGACACCCTGCAGTAGTTAGGTTAAGATCTGAGGAGTATAATAATGGTAATGAAAGGACATGGCATTACAGAGGATGAGACCTAGGCCAGAAGGAGGCAAGGCACAGGCCAGGCACACCAGGCTTGAGGTGTGACAGTCCCAGAGATGAAAGCCACAAACAACAGGAGTTCAGCAGCTGAGAGAATAATGATTATTGTGGCCTAAGATTTCTGGAATGTCTTCCCAATAATACAGTCTAATCAGGACCTAAAATGGTATGGGTAGAGAGATAAAAAGAAAGCAAAAAGTTCTACACAGATAAACAGAATTTAGAAAAGAAGTAAATTTAGCATGTTTAGGGCAGAATTGACCAAATTCATCAATAAATAAAAAAAATTTCTATTAGAGAAAACAAACATTTGTTTTAAAAAACTTCCAAATGCTTATATAACCATTGAGCATGTACTTTGTGTTATCATGTTGGTTGGTTTTTGTCAACTTGTCATAAGCCTAGACATATTTTGGAAAGAGACTCTTAATGAAGAAAATGCCTCCTCTGTAAGATTGGCCTGTAGGCAAGTCTGTGGGGTTTTCTTGATTAATGATTGATGAAGGGGGGCCCAGCTCATTTGCGACACTGCCATCCCTGGGCAAGTGGTTCTGGATAGTATAAGAAACCAGGCAGAGCAAGCCATGAAGAGCAAGTAAGCAGCATTCCTCCATGGCCATTGCTTCCACATTCCTGCCCTGACTTTCTTCATTGATGCATTGTGACCTGAGAGTTGAGTTGTAAGATGAAATAGACCCTTTCCTACCCAAGTTGCTTTTTTGGTCATAGTGCTTTATCACAGCAACAGAAACTATTAGGCAGTCAGTTATGATTCCAGAACTGAGGAAAAAGCATCAAAATAAAAGGCAAAAACCCCTGCCCTCCCAGGCCACACATGCTGGTTAGAAAAAGGAAATAACACACAGGTAAAAATGTAGAATATACCAAATGAGAAATTACAGCTACATAGAAAAATAAATTAAAGAAAGGTGATACACTGGTCAGGAAAGGCCTTAGCACTAATTAAGGGACAAGGTTGTAGGAGAAAATGCAGGCATGAGCTGGTGGCCACCATGCTCCTGAAGCCCGAACTCTGAATTCTGAAGTAGTTTGAGTAGTCAGTAGCTGGCCTGTAGAGTCTGCACTCTCCATATCTTCTTCCACATAGAAACCCTAGTGGTATGAGTGCCCACTATCCAATCTGAAGTAATGCGCTAACCAATCACAGTTGATAGCTGTGGTTGCTCACCTGTAGTAAAGACACCTGAAACCATCTCTGGAGTGGATTATTTCTGTGCCCTTTACCCATAGGTGTTTCAGTCTTGCCAGGCTACACTCCAGTAACAACAATATAGGAGAAATAACTAGTTAGTGCTTGGTTCAAGACCATGCAGTTCTTCAGCTATATCTCCATTGTCTAATTCAAATCCAGCTTGCTGTTGCATAAACACATTCCTAATCTCCACCTTCCTGCTTTACTTGTTTTCTGGAAAATAGAGATCAAGTATTCACCTGAAATTTTACACCAAGCTTATTTCCCCAGGTCTTTGAATTCAATCCCAACTTTGATGGAGCAATGATGCAGCTTCATATAAAACCAAGAAACCCACCTTGGGAATGACTAACTTTATAGCACGTTCTGGGTCTTCCCAGGGCTGTTCTGCATGTGGAAAACCTGGGACCTTACTTTTCTTTCAGGTACCGGAAATCAACACATGGTTTCCTAGTAAGATGGGTTTGCTACAGCGAATCACCTGGGAAGAGGGGGACAAGAGTCTATTCCATAAGGACAAGAGGCTTGCAGAGTGCAGATGAAAACACAAAGGAAGAGGAAATCAAGCAAAGAACTAGTCAAAGACTATTTGATAGGGCCAACAATGAACATACAGTAGGAGGAAAAGACAAATAACCTACTATTCAAATTTTACAAATATAAATCCGGGAGCAAATTGAGGAGGTTTTAAAGGAAGATACATTCAAGTCTGGGCATCATAGTTCC
The DNA here is from genome assembly GCF_903995425.1 of Onychomys torridus. Lineage (NCBI taxonomy): Eukaryota > Metazoa > Chordata > Mammalia > Rodentia > Cricetidae > Onychomys > Onychomys torridus. The sequence goes on from NC_050454.1 coordinate 34,621,149, forward strand.
TGGGTGATTTCATAACAACGAAGGCCTCTAAGGAGGCAGCTATAAGCAGAGCACTAGAGGGTCAAGCATGAGAATGTGGCTAGAACGTTGGGTCTGGAGAAACAAAGATGAGGATGATCTACAGAGAAGAGAGAGCTGAGTCCTTAGAATGAGCCCATTGAGACCCCAGGGAGGAGATTAAAGAACTGTCACTGCAGGGTACCAGAGTATGTAGAAACCAGCTTTAGGAAATGCAAGGTGGAGGGGGAAGCAGAAGGAGGTTGAGAAGTGTGGTATATAAGGCATTGATTCCCAGAGAGGTGTCAGCCAAGAGTTAAACAAACACCTCTAAACTTAGCAAAGTCCCTCAGTGTCTTTAATGAGATAGTAATGGAGCCCTGTTTCTATCTTACTCCTCTGTATACTCATTTGCATCCCTAGGGATCCAGGCAGCCTGTCTGGGGGGCGGGAATCAGGTCACTATAATCACCTTCTTCTGTGGAGCTATGGGATGGCAAATCATTTAACACAAAGCGAATACCAGTACTTTGAAAAGCCGCTCTTTGACACCCGCCAGGTTCAGGCCCCTTAAGTAGCTGTCACTAGCAAAGCTTAGAAGCCAGCTGAGAATTTGTGCTGCAGACCACTGTGCAACTGTACTTTCCTCATTCAGAGTTGAAGCAGTGAACAGTGATTGCTGCTTGAAAACCTCTTTGTGTGGGTTATCACCCTGAGGAGCCAGACAGCCTCTCAACAGGCGAGGATGCTTTGGGGACTTGAATCAGGGAAAGGGTTGGCCAGTGGTTAGTCAAGTTTTATTTTGTTTTTTATTTATTTAATAAATATACATACAGAGAGAGTATGGTAGTTTGGATGAGAAATGTCCCCCCTAGGCTCAAGTGTTTGGACACTTGGCTGCAGAGATATGCAAAGCTTTGGGATTGACCTGACTGAGGTGACTCAGGCAATGGAAAATGAAGAAATGACAGACACTTGTGTAGGAAAGCTAGGCTCGGATGGGCCATGCACTCCAATGGAGATACACCAGCAGCCTGGAAATTCGGTGTCTTTATTAAATGTCACTGAGTGAGGAGGCTGGTTTATTATATCCAGCTAAATGAGGACAGTTAGCTAATCTTAGTTGAGGGTCTCTGTAGGGGAGCAATCTCAGGCTACAGTCATGGGGAGGAAAAGGCTGTGGTTCATACTTTCTACACACATTGTCAACATCAGTATTTGGACCAGTGGAACTTGAGTCTGAGGCACTGGCATCCTTCACAAGGCCATGCTCATCATGTCAATAATACACATTCACTTAGGATTTGAAAAACAAAGAAACAGAAGTCTCTGTGTCTTGTTCTGCTCCCCCTGCATCTTCTTTATACTTCCCACTTCCCTTCCTTAGCACAGTAGTTACTTAGCTCATTGCCATGACCAAATCCTGACCAAAAATTTAAGGAAAGAGAGGTGTGTTACAGCTCACAACTTGAGGATAAAGTCTATTGTAAGAGGAAGTCATAACATCAGGAACATGAGGCAGCTGGTCTTATTGTATCCATAGTCAGAAAGCAGAGATGAGAGCTGATGCTCAACTTACTTTCTCCTTTTTATCCAGTCCAGGACCAGTCCATGGAAGAATGCTACCCACATTAGGATAGGACTTCCCACCTCAACTAACCTTAATTAATCTAGAAATACTACCATATATACACATTAAGGTTTGTTTTCATGTTAAGTCAAGTTGGTATTCAAGATTAACCATCACACTGACTGAAGAAGTAGCTTTTTTAAAAGATCCTTCATCTTTTCCAATGTGATGCTCCCCCAACTTCTGAAGCTTGTATGATCCTGTTTGACCTTCCACCGATGACACTGGTCAGATTTCTGTAAGCCTTTGGTTGATTTCTAAATACTGTTCCTAGCTAACACCTTCCTATGACGAAATTGAAACCTAGTATTACTGATGACAAGCATCTGACTCTTTAAAACTATGTATAGTCAAAAGCTCCTGACACATTCTTCTCTTCATGAGGCTTGGTCTCTGTAAGAACAGTGCTGGGACTCAAAAGAAACACTAGCTCTTCAGAGAATCAGAGTAATTCTTCCAACACTAAAAACAAGTTGGGTACCACATCTAGAAAACTCACTCTTAAAAAGGGGTCTACATGGGAATTGTGCTGTCAAAGGAAGGCTGAGTCACCATCAGACCATCATCTGAGTCAATAGATACACTACACCCAAGCATCTAAAAAAACAGTGTTATGTACAACGAATCTTCTTTCTCCTTATTGGAACCATGTATATAATTCTGGATTTTTGTGGGATTGTTTGCTTTTTTGATTGTTTGTTTTAGCTTGAGTACCCTATAAGTTTTCTCAACTTGGAGTCCATGTAGCTATACCTTTGACTCTAGCTTATAGTTACTTCTGGCTACCAGTGCACTCAAGTTATGTCTTAAAATGTCCATTAGTGTCTTCTCTGAGAAGAACCATCTTGAACACAGATTCAAGTATCCCATTACCTGCCAGTTTATCAAGAACATTTTAAAACTTAGCTGAGGACTTGTCTTAAATCAAGTGAACTAAGTATACACATTCACATTCAGATCTAGAATAAGGGTGCTACCTGCTCATGCTACATCTGCCTTCTCATGAACAGAGAGATCCAGACAAAAGCCACAGCTATGACTGTGCTGTGGTTGCTTAGGCTCAGTAACCTGCAGAAAAGCAGGTTGTTAGACAGCCACAAAGTTTAGCTTTTGTTCATTAAAAGTGCTGTAAAGAACAGTTTCTGTGACAAGAGTTCTAACCAAAAAAAAAAAAAAGTTTTAATTTCTTGATTTAATTTACTATAAAATCAACATTTAACTGACAAAATCCAAGTAGAAAAGACTACGGGTCATTCCCTTAACAAGATGTGGTGTTCAAATTAACCATGAAATGGAAAATTCTGTGCATGCCTTAGAAGAATATTTACTGATGGCAGAAAGGCTAAGAGGCACACAGCCAATCCCAGCAAGAACAGTGTTCCAAACAGACAGCCAACAATCCAGAGACTGACATTATCCTACCTCTTTTTCACCTTCTTAATCAATTCTAGTCAAGTCCCTTGCTTCCTAATGGTCCTCAGATTTTCAGCTACCAATTAATGACTGCAGCTTCACCCTACCCAATCCATCCTCATATTGAAATCCTAACCAGTCCCCCTGCCTCCAGCTTTCTCCATTTCACACCACTCCAATTTTCTGAGTCCAAGTCACCATCAAAGCCTCTATGCAAAGGCCTTTACAGAACCCATGTGATCCTCAGTGTGTTGTATGGTTCTTCAGTTACTTTGACTTCGCTCTGGCTACTTCCAACATGCATGTTTTCAGCCCAGCTCACATGTGTATTATATACCCTACAAAGATTGTCCTCTCTTCTTTATCAATTAAAGTCTTCTAGAAACCCATGTTTAAGGCAAAATTAAAGGGTCTTATTCTAACAGTAATGGTACAATCAGAGGATAAAAGGATAAGTACATGTCACAGTCCCCCAAATGTGTCCACCTTGTTGAACAAAGTGAAGCAGAGTCATAAGGAACATTTTAAGGACAGATGTTTGTGATATTCAGATGCACTAGGACATAGCACATCTCTCTTCTTGACTATTTCCCTTGCTAGAAACGGTATACCTTTCATCATGGGCATAATATAATGGGCTTGTAGTGTGGGAAAGTATTAATGACTACATTTGTGGTTACACAAATGTGACTTCCTGTTTATGAACTCAAGATGTTCATCTGACTTGGAGGAATTTAGATCATTATAGTACTATAAGACTAATATAGGAAGCTATAAGCAAAATATATGGTACCTCTTCTTCTAGGCTACATTTATATTTAAAAACACCTGTTCAGCTGGTAAGTATATCCACTAGAATTATGGATAATAATTTTCTACCTGGATACACCTCTTAATTTATATGAAGCAATAAATAAAATGGAAACTAGAAGTGTATGTCTTATAGTCCTTCTGAATAATTTTGATGATGGGTCAGGAAGAAGAACCACTGCCCTGAGGTTACAGAGTAATCATATTGTATGATCTGGAGTTCCCGTAAATCTCTGTAAGCAAATTCTGTAAGATTTTGATGACAGACATTGAAGCATTTATCTAATCTAGTTATTCTTTATCAATAAAAACTCAGGAGTCAGATATTGGGGTAAGAACCTAAATGATCAGAGAAGCGATGAAATAACCAGAGACCTCCTCTCTCTCTCCTTCCTCAATCCAAAAGAGGTGAGAATCTTCCTAAGCCTCTCCCTACTACTTCCTGTGTCTGTCTATATGCCTTGGGTCTTCCAAAACACCTATAGCTAATTCTGGTCAGCTATTAGCTAGCTCCACCCTTTGATTCAAAGCAAACTTTATTGACAGTCTCAGGAGTGTCAGAGTGCCACCAAAATATCCCATGACAAGAAGTCTTCTGATAGGTGCACTGCAGAACCCCATGGACCAGCAAAGAAACTGCTTAAGGAACATTTTGAGCCCAAAATTATCAACACCCCCCAATTCTTCTACCCTCACCAAGAAGCAGTACGCAAAATGTTTTCACATATCTCCAACCTCTGAAGAACCTGGAGTCAGAAACAATGGGTCAAGATGGAGAAAGGAAAAGGGGGAAGGGGGATACTCATCAGAAGAAAGAGAGAAGATGGCAGCAATACATCCAAATATATCACAATTAATTTGAAAGTACTAAATTTGCCTATGAAGATGCTCAGATTAAGGGGAAAAAACACAAATCTAGTTCTATGCTGTCTTTAGGACATAAAGAAAATTACAAAAAGAAATAGATACACAAAAAAAAAAAGACATAGTATTCAAATGCTAAGCCATGAAAGTAAATGAAGCAAGGGATTGCAGGCTAATTCCTCACAGGATCAATAAGGATCACGTGTGTGTGTGTGTGTGTGTGTGTGTGTGTGTGTGTGTGTGTTTTAATATTCCTTTATATTATATATATTATATAAAGGAATTTTATATATACTAGTTTTAAATACATTATGAGCTGGGATATAGCTCAGTGGTAGAGACCATGACTAGCATATTCAAGGTTGTGGGTTCAATCCCTAGCATTTCACCAAACAGTAAATAAACTAAATAAAATTTATCAGTCTAAAGCCATAGGCATTATTAAATGTGATGAATTGGTAAATCAGGGAAGACTTTTACACACTTTCTTACAATGTGGAAATAAGATTTCAGCACAGAAAATCCATTTTTATGCTATTTCTTTGTGCTATGTGACCCACATGATTGCTGAGGGAGAGAATGTCACTATTCTTTGACGTCCCGGGAGCTGGTAAGTTGCTCATGTCCCATTGGATGGGCCCAACCCCATGCACATAGGGGCAGCTCTAACTGAACTCAGGGGTTATTAATTACACATACACACACACACACACACACACACACACACACACAGTTAGGGAACTGGTTTTAGATGGAGGGCACTAGGAGGAAGGAGTTAGAGTAATGGACGGTGGATGGTACAACCAGAATGTATTGTATAAGTATGTGAAGATTTTGAAAAATAAATTTAAAATATTATTTTAAAAAAAAAAACTATGTTTTAACTAGTGAGATGCCTCATAACCTAAGTTTAATCCCTGGAGCCCACATGATGGGAAGAGAGAACTACCTCCCATTTTTTGGCATTCACATACTATCTAGCACATACAAGGATGCAGATACACATAAACAAAAAGATAAGTAAATACAGGTGATTTCAAATTTTTAAAAGGAAACTTAAAAAACTTCTTCAACTCAGAACAAGATTCTGCTCACAGTGTTGAGAGAGTAGAGGCTTCCCTCAGAAGCTCTTTCTGAAGACCTTCCTCCAACCACAGCCACCCAGTCACGCAGCTAATCCTGGTTATATCCTAATTAGGACACTGCCATGTGACTGTGGAATGAGACCTCATAAATCTTATGGCTAATCACATGAGTCAAATGGCCCCAATAAGCCTTCCAGAACATCACATGGCACCGCTCTCTTTTTATAACATCTTAATTTGGCTTTCAATTTTACCTCCTCTGGTTTTATTTTTAATTTCCCTTCTTGGCCAAGGTTGTTATTAATTCTTCTCCCCATAGTCAGGAAATATATGCAATATCAACTCTTACTTTTTAAATTTTTAACCCCTCCCAACCACTCCACTTTACATTCTTTCTCTTAAAAGAAAGAACCAAAAACAAACTAAAATTTTTAAAAAGAGCACAAAAAAGACCATGCACGAATGTATGTACACACACACACACACACACACACACACACACACACACACACACACACGGCTGGGGTTAAAACAAAACATGGATTCTTTGCATTGTCCAACTATTCCTGAGCATGCAGCCTTTCTTGGAGTGTGGACTTGATATACCTAGTATCACTCCCTTGAAGAAAACTTGGCTTTCCCTCTCCAGCAACTATCAATTGCAAATATCTCCTTGGTTGGGGATGAGTCTTTGTGCCCCTCCTCCCCTCCCCTCCTCCATGCTAGGTCTAATGCATGCTGTCAGACTCTGTGAGTGCTAATATGTGCGTCGGCCCTGTTGTGTCTGGAAAGTGCTGTTTTCATGGAGTCCTCCACCACTCCTGGTTCATATAATCTTCCCACCTCCTCTTCCTCATAGATACCTAAGCTTTTAGGGGAAGGGTACGGTACAGATATCTTATTTAAGGTTGAGTTCTCTCTACTAGTTATTTTAGAACATACCATTATCTGATGACAATCAAATTGTCATCAACTCTTTCAATCATGACTTTTAAATTCCTCTATGAAACTAACTCACTCTGTAGGTGTGCTGCTGTTCAGCTACAGAAGAAGAGAAACCATCATAGATTTTAAAGCAAGAAAAGAAATGCCGGGTGGTAGTGGCGCACGCCTTTAATCCCAGCACTCGGGAGGCAGAGCCAGGCGGATCTCTGTGAGTTCGAGGCCAGCCTGGTCTACAAAGTGAGTTCCAGGACAGCCTCCAAAGCTACCCTGTCTTGAAAATAATAATAATTATTATTATTATTATTATTATTATTATTATTATTATTAAAGGGCACTAGTTTGAGTGTTTAAAACATCCTTTATTCAGTTGAGTCTCACTCACCAGCCATGTCACTGCAGGTGTGGCCAGACCTTTTCAAACATTGTTCTCCAGTGCAAGAGTGTCATTCTCTGAGATGTAGATGCATTTTCCCCTTACATACTTACAAGGTCCCACACAATGCTATCTATGTACATGCAGGGCCTCAGCTAGTTTTTCACTGGTAGGTCTAATCCTATGCATTTTATATGTTCTCATAATTAAGCATTTGTCCTGGTGTTTTTTGATTGTTTGATTTTTGTGAACTTAATACAAAATAGGCTCATCTGAAAAGAGGTAACCTCAATTGAGAATATGCATCCACCCGGGTGGTAGTGACACACACCTGTAATCCCAGCACTCGGGAGGCAGAGCCAGGCGGATCTCTGTGAGTTTGAGGCTAGCCTGGTCTACAAAGTGAGTTTCAGAAAAGGTGCAAAGCTACACAGAGAAACCCTGTCTCACAAAAACAAACAAACAAACAAACAAACAAAAAGAGAATATGCATACATTAGATGGGCTTGTGTGCAACCCTATAGGGCATTTTCTTGATTGACGATTGATGTGGAAGGGTCCGGCCCACTCTGGGTGCTGCCATCCATGGGCAGGTCATCCTGGGATGTATAAGAAAGTAAAATGAGCAAGCCATAAGGAACAAGCCAATAAGCAGCTTTCCTCCATGGTCTCTACTTCAGTTCCTGCCTTGAGTTCCTAGCCTGGCTTCCTCATGAGGGGCTGTAGATGGTAAGCTGAAAGAAGCCCTTTCTTCCTCAGGTTAGGTTTTGCTCATGGTACTTATCACAGCAACAGAAAGCTAACTAGGACAGCTTTCTATGGACATAGTTTCAAAGTCAGATGAATTCTTGGCTATATTCCAACTCTGTCCCCAGAACGTCACTGTGTAGAAGTTAAAACTCAACCCAGAGCTCAAGAGATGTTTCTGTGGATAGAGTGTTTGCTGTGCAAGCATGTGGAGATGAGTTTGGAACCCCCAGAAGATACTGGGGGGCAGCCACAGGAAGATCCCAAAGGCCTTCTGGCAAGGCAGTCTAGTCAAATGCAGAACTCCAGGTTCAGAGAGAGATCCTGCCCCAAATAAACCAAAAAGGAGACAGCAATTCTGTCCCTGGAGTAGGTCATTCCTGATTTCTAATTTTATTTCTTTGCTCTTTAACCTAAAGCAAGTAGTTAACCTCTGTGCCCTGCTTTTGGGTTTTTTTCTCCCCCCCGGGGGGGGGGGGAGGCAGGGGTTATTTCTTTGTTTGTTTTGTTTTTTACCACAGTACTGAAACCCTCATGTTTATTATGAAAATTAAATAGCATAGTGCTTCTAACGTGCACAATGGTAGATATTAAAAAGCTTCTTATGAGATGTTGGTCAGAGAGACTCCAGAGTCCCCCAAAACAGTACAGGCTCTTCTCATTCTTCTTGATTATACACCAGAACTAGATGATAAGACCCTAATGCTCAAGACACAACACACCTTGGATGCACCATATAGAGAAGTCAAACTGGATCTAGCATGGGAAGCTTGCTCCCTGACAGCCAGCTTTCTTGGCTAAAGGTTTTACAAGATACAATGCTGGGTGTTGGGAGTAAAAAAGCATCAATGGCCTTTTCTACCTGTGAACCCTATGATCTATGGGACCAACCTGGCAAATAATACACGCTCACCAGTAGAACAGACAGTGGCATTATTGCTATGAAAGTAGCCAGTTTCCCTCAGATTGGATCTGAGACCCAGAGATCCACAGGAGTGAATACATACTTGTTGCTATAAACCTGGTCAAAAACCCATGACAGAAGAGATTATAAGTCCTAGAGGGGGAACTAAAAATTGTTGTTAATATGAATTGACATAGTGTCAAGCTGCCTTATAAATAGCCATGTTTATACTCATAGATAAAAGATATGCTCAGCTGCTGTGGATATCGCTCTATATAAATAAAATACTGGGGCTGGAGGGATAGCTCAGCCGTTAAAGGCTAGGCTCACAACCAAAAATATAAATAAAATACTGATTGGCCAGTAGCCAGGCAGAAAGGATAGGTGGTAGAAGTAGAGAAGAGAAATCTGAGAAGTAAAAGGCTGAGGCAGAGAGACCTGGCGGCGGCCACCAGGACAAGGAAGATGTAAGGTACTGGTAAGTCACGAGCCATGTGGCAAAGTATAGATTAATAGAAATGGGCTGCATATAAGAGTAAGAGCTAGACAATGGTAGGCCTAAGCTAATGGCCAAGCAGTTTAAATAATATAAACATCTGTGTGTTTATTTTATAAGTGGGCTGTTGGAATAACAGGGCTTGGCGGGGGGGGGGGGGGGGAATGGGGCCTGGAGAAAAGGTCCCCAGCTACAAATGGTGCCCAACAGCTTAAACCTGAGAATATTTAATAAGCAATTGTGGTGAATATAGACTCGCGGCTTCATGAGGTGATAAGAATACATTACAGATGAATGTTCAACCCTCAACAAGACATTTATTCCATCCCCTCTAAGGCTCAGAGAACATTGTGGGAGAGGGGCCTGGAAGAACGCAGGAGCTGGAAGGTAGGCTGAAGGGGTATGTAGTGTCACTGTCTGGGCAAGACATGGCTATCATAATCACAAATGATAGCAGCTGCAAATACACACACTGATTCTGCACAAGAATGGGTCCCTCAAAAGTCAGATACAGTCGGAAGAGGAGCTCAGAGGCCCCTGCACCTCACTGCTGAACTACCTGGTTCTGATGCCTTAAGGGAGATGGGGAATCAGTGCCATCAGCTGTTCACTCACTGAGGACCCAACCTGCTGCCAATGGACCAGTCCAGTCCAATGCTCAGAGATGGCCCTGGTTAAACTACATGGGTCACAAAACCAACACAAAAAATCATTTATCAGGAAAGGGATTGGTGGGAAGAGGAAGAAAGAAGGTGGAGGTTGGTAGTAATGGGAAGGCAATTAAGAGGGGGTGAAGAGTATATTAAATACATGTATGAAATTGTCAAATAACAAAATTAACCCATTTTTAGATCCCTATCAATGACATTGTTAGACTGACCTTGACAGCCACACCCATCTTTTCGAAGCTCAGCAGTACTTACCATTTAAGTCACCAACTGTGGCACGGTGCTGCAACAGTCTCTGAGCTAAGTCCCAAGCTTTCCTGGCAAGACTTCGGCATGAAGCCAGAGTCCCAGTTTGTACCTGTCTGTCATCATTCGGCCATTGTGGTAAAGCATCTCTTAGGCTAGACGTGGGAGTTCATCCCTGAGTACAAGCATGAAGTAACAACACATCAGTAATTTTTAATTCTAATTGTTGTTGTCTTTCTGTCATAGCTTAGATTTCATCCTCTCAGTGACGTTACCCTCAGTCGTCTTGTCCTCCCTGCCCAATATCCTGAAGCTACTCATTCTACTTTCCTACCCAGTATTAAGTACATCCTGCTAGAGAACTAGCACTCTGTACTGCCATCTGCTTCGTGTTTGAGACTGTAAGACCTTCCAGGCTTGTCTAACTTTGATCCATTGTTACCACCATATTTTATTCAAATATTACCACAATACTTAGAACACACAAAAAAAGTTTGTCACATATATTAGAAGTAAAATAGACTTCATTTTGAGGATCTCCATGAAAACTGACAGAAAATTACTCTTTCCCACCCCTCAAAAACCTGGCTAGATGAGAGACTCCAAAAGATATATTAAAACAACAGAGAAGATTCTGAGTTCATAAATCACAGAACTAGAAATAGAAAATACACCAGGGATTGATCAAATAGCTGCTTATGGAAAGCCAAAGTGGAAAGAATCCTCCACCAGGAATTGAAAGGCCTGGAGTTAGTCCAAGGCCTGTCATTCCTGCCTGTGTGCCTCCCTAAGCCTGGTACTGGAAATAGTGATTCACGGTCCCGTCAAAACTCTTGCCACATACACACATCTGGACACACTGTCATTAGCCTCATTCTACAGCTAGCAAGATTGAAACACAAACAATACAACATCTCAAACCAGAACCCAGCAGCAACTACCTGCCTCAACTGGGGTGGAATGGGAACAGAAGGCCTTCCGGTCAGAAGGCTGGCCTCTAGAAGTGGCCTTGATTCACAAGGAAACACTTGTTAGAATCAGAGCTTCTCTGTCCTCCACCATGAACAGGTCCCCGTACTTGAGAGCAGACAGAGCACTCTGCCAATATCAAAACAACCACTGAGCTCCCTGCAAATGGCGAAGTATTTATCTGTGTCCATGCCAAGTAACTGGAGACAGAAATTGCTCAAAGTCCATCTATGAACACAGTGTTGTCTGGGTCATTATATCTGTGTAGTCACTGGGACAACCTCAAAAGTCTACCAATTAGCTATAGAAACATGTCCAGAGTTGAGAACTTGATTACCTCTGGGCTTATCTACCCACATCCAAATGGATTGTTGTCTAGTCTTTAAAAACATCTGTAGGTGTAGAATGTATGCAGTGATTTTAGCATATGAAAACCATTCAGCCTCCTAGAAGACAAGATGAGAAACCAGTGCTGAATTATAATTTAAACATTAAAAGTCTATAATGAGAGGAGTTTCATCTAAGCCAATAGTTTTTGAGTTTTCAATGAGAAATCTGGAAGTCTACTAAGATATATATATAAAATAAATTCTTGGCCATCATTTTATTGATATATGATTCTCATATCACAAACTTCACCCTTTTAAAGTGTCCATATAATGCATATTTTCAGTGTAGTAAAAGGCACTACTACTCTTACTTAATTTCAGAAGATTTTTAGTCACTCAAGTGATAAATCTTTTATTAGCACTCACTTCACATTCCTCAGGAGCCCAGTTGCTAAAACTGATAGTCTCCCTTTTCCCTATGAGCTTGCCTATTCTGAACACTTTAAACAAATGCAATAATACAACCTATTACTTTTCATGCCTAGCTTCTTTTTGTGTTAGTTTTTGCTCTGTAACCTTAGATCATAATACCTAATAAGAGAACTTATCTTGGAGATATCAGCTTTCATTTTCAGAAATATCTTGCAATGCTTTATAAAATGCCTAAAACTCAGGGCTGGAGAGACAGCTCATCAGTTCAAAGTGCCTAATGCTCTTGCAGAAAATGTGAGTTCAGTTGCACACAAATGCGTGAAACCCAAATTTTAGATATCTGATGACCTCGTTTGACATCTGCAGACTCATGCAAGTTCATGGTGCACATACATACACTCAAGCACATACCCATACACATAAAATAAAATAATTTTTGAATGCTTAGAATTCATGAACTGTGGTCTGATTTAACCTGTTGACTCCCAGACTATAAGCAGGGACATTCTTGAAATTTACCAAGCTAATTATAGTCTGTCTTAAGTCTAAAATCACCCTTCAGATAGGCATGGTTTCACAGGACACACAAGAATGCCATAAGCCCATGAATCCAAAGCTGTGTATATCTGTTCATTGGCTGCAGGGTAACCTGGAGCAATTTTTTTAACTTGTCTTATTTTTCATCTTTCTCATCTATAAAATGAGAGGGACAATATTTTCTTCACAGGGATGTTACAAGGACTAGGAAAAATATGCACCAAGTACTTAAAGCAACACACAGAGAAAACCTTGAATAAATTACTATCACTCCTACTTTAGAACTATTATTTTCTTATTTCCTTAAGTGCTGCTATTCATCACTGTGTTCAGACAACCAGTCAAAGAATTATGTTGGAAATGATGCTTGCTTGCCTTGTGGAAATGGCATGTAATAGGAAATAGAAAATATACATTTTTTATTGTTTGTTCATTGCTGTTTTGTTTGTTTTGTTTTATTTTGTTTCTGAGACAGGGTTTCTCTGTGTATACCCAGCTATCCTAGAACTTGCTTAGTCAATAGCTCAGGCTTGTTACTAACTAACTCTTACATTTAAATTAATGCATATTTCTTATCTATGCTTTTCCACATGGCTCACGGCTTGTTACCTCATTTTCTACATGCCCTGCTTCCTCGGTGGCTAGCTGTCATCTCCCTACTCCTCCCTTCTCCTTCCCATCATTCTCAGTTTGGCTATCCTGCCTAACTTTATCCTGTTCAGCTATTGGCCAGTCAGCGTGTTTATTTAACCAATCATAGTGACACATATTCACACAGCAAAAGGAATGTTCCACAGCAGCCTCCTGTGTTCTGCAATCAAAGGCCTGCTCTCCACCAGCCAAAATACACATTTTTTAAGTCTAAAGTGGCATGCCTCCTTTGCAATTTAATCTAACAACTTGGTTCTAGAAAAGAAAAGAATTCTGTGTTCCTTGTGTACATGTTTCATCTAGAGTCTTGTGTCAGCACAGCTTTCCCATGAGGAAATTAGTCAACCAGGAGCTTCTTGGAAGAAATGCCTATGAAGGATTAAGGATAGTGGCAGCTGGCATAAGTAGGGAGAACCTCAGACCATGATGCCGATCAGACACTTGGGAGAGAACAGAAAAGGACTAGATAGTAGGGGATCTACTCAGATCTGAGTTCTGAGCCAGGCTTCCTGTTGATGCATAATAAAGATTATCCACTAAAGGAAACCACCATCTGGAAGGAGCCACCTAGCTCTACTACCCTCCTGGTCACTACTGGAAGAGAGTACCTGTCAGGTGAATGCAGAGATTGCAGCTGTGGACCCTGCTTCCAGCAGGTTCTTATTAAAGCTGACCTTGGCAAGGCACCTGCATGGCCTCTACAGAATGCTCTAAAGACAGGATTACTTATACTTCGTAAGTTTGCAGTTATGAAAACTGATTAAATAGATTTTAGCAGCCAACAAGAAAAAATGACCCATTTACTAGATGCAGATGGATTCAATTTCATGGTGCCAAAGAAGAAAAATGTCTTCCACCATTCTTTCTAAATGGCAAGGCTTAGAAAATACTCCTCGGGTATATTAGATCCTGTCAAAAGGGTGTGAGATACTGAGGCAGTGAGCCAAAAGCTACCAGATGAAATAAGCAAAAGCAGCTTTGAAATCTAAATTAAAAACACATCACTGACTTCATTATCTACTTCATTTCACTTATCTAGACACAGGATGAAGCAAGCCCCAGAGGGTGTGGGCCCAGAATTAAAACAAGATGGCAGATAGAGTACATCTGGATCAGACAGTAGAGAAAGCTTCAAGAGCTAGGGCAACCGGGGAGGTATTAATCACAGACCTACCCATGCCCAGAGCAAGAACCCACAATGCAAAGCAGGTCACTGCAGCACCCACTGGAGTGCAGAACAGGTTAACCTCAGTTGTCAAAGCTATGGGTGAGGCAAGAGGAAGAAGTGAGTCACTGCTCCGGAGGTAAAGTGAAGATCTCTGAGCTAAGGACCACAACTAAAGAAAAGCAAGGGAGGGCAGTGTTGCTGTCCGGCTCATTTCACATTGTCATGAAGGGTTGCGTGGCATACTACTGACAAACATCTGCGATGCAGAGAACGAACGTTTCAAAGCATTTGTAAATCCAACAAACATTTCCAAGTGACTGTAGGGGGGAAGAAATCCCTGTAATTGCACTAAATCCTGCCAGGAAGACAAACCTCAAAAGCAATTAAAACATAAGATGATACCTTATGGGTCATGTGATGGGTGACAGAGGTGAACTTGAACATACACTAGGCTTTCGGGTAGCAACAACTATAACAAAATCATTCCCATTGACTGCCCTGAGTCCTACCTGCTAGGGAGACAGACTCCAAAGGCAATTAGAATAAAGCATAATACCTTGTGGATCATGTGACGACTGAGGAGAGTTAATGTTCTAAGTCACGTGGTCATGTCACTCATCGCCCTAACTAGAAGACTCTGAGAAAGGCAGGAAACATCACTGATAATTACATTGGAACGATGGACATAAACCAGGACTGCTCCTTGGCAGACCAGGGGGAATGTCATCCTCTGAGGAGTGAAAGCGGGGATAAACTACCTAGAAGGGGGTAGGAGTGGGCACTGGACTGAAGAGGAAAGGGATGAGAGAGATGGATAGGCAAACGGAGAAAAAGAAGTTGCCCAAAGGGACTTCAGAATGTTGAAGCTGGAAGGATCTCAAAGATAAATCAGCTTAATTTTACCACAGAGAAGCCAGGGGAGGGTGGTGGGAGAAACCATCACTTGTTAAGTGCCCATCCTGTACTGTGCTATTCATTTTTAAAGAATATTCTTATGTAGTCCTAATAGAACAGTATGTTTATTTTTTTTTTTAAATTTGTACTGACAAAGTTTCACTATGTTGCCCAGACTGGCTTCAAAGTCCTGGGCCCAGGCAAACCTCCCTGCCTCAGTGTCCCTACTAAATTGGGACCACAGATATACAGCACAGCCAGGATTGATATCACTACCCTCAGCTTACAAATGAATACAGTTCAGGAAAGCCAAGTGATGGAGCCGAGGTTCTAACCCTGCTGTGGGGCTGTAGTTTGTATGTCCATAATTAGACACATAGAATTCCTGCCTCGGATTTCTAACTTTCAGTCTACTTTTAAAGATTATCTAGGATAAATTAATTTATACTGGATTAAATACTGTCTCCCCAAAATTCAGATTCATTTGGAACATCAGAATGTGGCTTTATTTAGTAGTAGGATCTTGCAAATATAACCAAGTTCAAATGAGGTCATGTTGGATTAGGATGGACCCTACTCTAATAATTGTTGTCCTGGTAACAAAGAAATGTAAACATGGTCATGGGAAGAGACATGAGAATACACACAAAGAAAAACATCCTTCATCCATTAGGATGACTTAACTCCCAGCTAAGAAATGTCAAAAGGGCTGACAACCTCTAGAAAGCAGGAAATGACAGGGAAACGTTCTCTAGAGCACGGTTCTCAACCTGTGAGTCCTGACCTCTACAGGGGCCACATATTAGATATCATGTGTATCAGATATTTACATTACAGTTCATAACAGTAGCAAAATTACAGTTATGAAGTAACAACAAAATAATTTTATGGTTGAGGATCAACACAACATGAGGAACTGCATTAAAGGGTTGCAGTGTTAGGAAGGTTGAGAACCACTGGTAGAGGATTAGAAGGGAGTGAGGCCCTATTAACATCTTTCTTTTAAATTTCTGTCCTCCAAAAATATAAGACAACAAATTTTTGTTTTAAACCAGGGGTTCTCAGCCTTCCTAATGCTGCAACCCTTTAAAAGAGTTCCTCATGTTGTGGTGACCCCCAAACAAAAAATTACTCTCGTTGCTACATCATAACTGTAATCTTGCTACTGTTATGAATTGTGATATAAATATCTGATATGCAAATATTTGATGTGTGACCCCCCTTGGGATTTACAACCAGGTTGAGAATTGCTGTTTAAACCAATGACTGTGGAACTTTCTT
Source organism: Onychomys torridus (assembly GCF_903995425.1). Taxonomy (NCBI): domain Eukaryota; kingdom Metazoa; phylum Chordata; class Mammalia; order Rodentia; family Cricetidae; genus Onychomys; species Onychomys torridus. Next base: position 34,637,588 of record NC_050454.1, read on the forward strand.
ATGGCAGCCCAGCAAGATACCATGGAAATACAGCACAAATAGGCAATCAAGCAGGAAGGGTGGGGACAGAAGAAAGGTCACAGAAAGGCCAGTGGCAAAGAACGAGAATGGTATTCTATAAGAAATAACTGGAGCAAAGGAAAAGGTGAGGTAACCAAAACCCCACACACCAAAAATAGTTATTTCGGTTCCATGATGATACCTGCTCTATCATCCCAGCCATTCTCGTCACTTTGAAGGGGCTCATAGGCTTGCTGGCCATCTATGTCCCAGGGAAAATTAAAAAGTGATGAAACCCAAAAAAACCTGACCTGATCTTCTCACAGGAATGAAACCCACATCCACAGTGAATGTCACAAGCAACAATGAGTCACCACTTCAACTAATCAAGTCGACTTTGCTCTGGCAAAGATGACTATATAATCTCTAATCACTGAAATTGTTAGAGGGTATGTAAATATCAAACCAGGGAAATGGAGTGATAGAAAAAGCAAATCAACTTAAAGCACACTGTGAAGAAGAAGGAAACAATGGAAGACAGAAAGTAAAGACGTAAGCACGGTGCCAGGTCAGTGAGACGCACCAGGAGTGCGCTTGGGAAAGGGGATAGAAGGATCAGAGTTCAAGGCTAGCCTCAGCCACATAGTAAACCAAGATCAGCATGGACTACAGACGACTCTGTCTCAAAAAAAAAAAAAAAAAAAAAAAAAAAAAACAGGTGGAAAGAAGGAAAGTAGAGAAAGAAAAGAAAAAAGAAACACTTAAAACACAAATATATCCATGATTACATCAATGTACACCAATGGAAATGCTTTTAAGAACAAATGGATGTATTGTTGGAGAAAATAAAATATAATATTCATTGTTTACTAGAGAAATATTTAAAATGAAAGAAACATGAAAGTCAGAAATAAAAAGATGGGAAAGTATATAACATGCAAACACTAAAACATACAAAACTGTCTCAGATTGGGTTGTCTTTGGAACAGAAGCAAATACTTGAGAACATAGTTTCCTTGGGAAGTGATCTCAGGAATCTCCAATAGAAGAATTTGGAAGAAGGGAGAATGAAAAGAACATGAAGTTCTGTGGATAGAGAGTTAGGGGGGCTTGGGAGAAATCGAGAGATGGGCGAAAACATGATCAAAATATGTTACATGACTCCCAAGTCCCAGGGTGGTGAGCTCCAGTACAATGAACAAAAATGTTATGGAGAGATGGGAAAGAGAGTAGTACATGGTGGAGAGATGGGAGAGAGAGTACATGGTAGAGAGAGTACATGGTGGAGAGATGGGAAAGAGAGTACATGGTGGAGAGATGGGAGAGAGAGTACCTGGCGGAGAGATGGGAGAGAGAGTACATGGTGGAGAGATGGGAGAGAGAGTACATGGTGGAGAGAGTACATGGTGGAGAGATGGGAGAGAGAGTACATGGTGGAGAGATGGGAGAGAGAGTACATGGTGAGTGATGGGAGAGAGACTACATGGTGGAGAGATGGCAGAGAAAGAGAAATGAACCAGTTCATGCACTGTGGAGAGAGGTGGAACTGGAGACTCAACGGCATTGAGAACAGGCCAATATGAGGAGCCTGAACTGCCACACAAGTCCATGGTGATGTCTGGCCCCAGCCATTTGGATGTCTATGGTTCTGGTCTGGGTTGCCATCTGAGACAGTGTTGATGGCCGTGGGGGTATGCCACTGCCACCAGGGGCCAAACTGATCTGAGAGGCCTGTGCTGCTGCCCCCTGAGGCCATGATGATGTCTGGCTGGAGCACAAAGGGACTGGTCCTGTGGAACCATAGTCACAGGAGCTCCATGACTCTGGGCAACAACTGGATATCTGAAGTGAAGTTCCAGTATTAATGCTGTTAACAGAAGCCAGAGGCCTTGAACCAGACCTGTGACTCTTTGCCATGAACCTTTGCAAGTAGAACTGTTTGGGCAAAAGCGTATACTGTGTGACAAAGCACAGTTTCCAATGCCACTATGACGTGATGGAGGGGCAGGAAAAACGGAGGAGTGGAGTGGTACAGGAATGGTGGAGCTGGAGACTGGACAGTTGTTCCTGGTGTGAGAGAAGGCTGCAATTGATAGAGGAGCAGGTTGTTGCCCAGAGGGGTTGGTAGGATTTTTTTTCTTTTCTGTTTATTTTTTTAATTCTAATTTTTTGTTTTATTTTCTTTTGGGATGGAGGTTACAAGATTGGAGAACAGATACGGAAGGACTGGGAAGTGGGTAGGATTGAGATGCATGATGTGAAATATCCACAGAATCAATTTAAAAAATTGTTTTAAAAAGTATATGTATTTATTATATAATATAGGATGTATTTATTCTATGTAATATATTTAAATTTATGTATATATATTTATAACATATATTATAGTGATATATAGTGTATGAAAAATTTTAAGTAGAAAGATTACAAAGAGAAAAGGAAGCCATTCCTAGGTATATTAATTAGCAGCCTACCACACTAGACACCTGTGACTCAATCTTTCTGAGAACCTATGAGACATGATGTATAATGTCTAAGAATAGCCCCAGCCAATAGACGAAGAAGCCCAGGCAATACCCATCTGTCTGTCACCAGTCATCCCTGCTACCAAGGTATAGACCTCCCAGAACCTCTGCCCTGCCTTCCCTGGCATCTCTTCCTGGTAAGAAAAAGCACACAACTAAAGAATCACAGGTGTGGTAGGGTGGGGGGAGGCAAGAGGAGGGAAGAGGGGGGTCTGTGGCTGCTTTTGTAAAATGAATTTAAAAAATCTTAATTAAAAGAATAAGAACCACAGGTGATTATGGTAGGACGCCACCATCGTGCACAGCAGTGGTGGGTGCCCTGGAAATGCAAGCACGTTAATGGGATCTGCTGCGCGGTGAAAACAGACGGTGAGGCGAAACAGTGCTTTGTAAAGACTCGGGTTGTGCCAGTCCCACTTAATGCATAACCAGTACAAGCACAAACACCCCTCATAACACAACATCAAACTATATTCGTCAAAAACTGACAGAACTAAAGAAGAAACCAGCAAATCCACAACTGCAGCTGACCCTCGCTTACTCTCTTCTCATGAACTAATAGAGAAGGAAACACAAAGACAGTCCTAAAGATATCAAAGATCCAAACAGCAAGCTGATTTAATTAACATAGATAAAGAGATGTCTAACGCTTCAAAGTATTTTCTTCAAGCATAAAAGATTCTTTTTAAAAACTGGCATAAGCCAAGTCTAATATGTTTCACAACTAATATTATCCAAAAATGATGTTTTCTAGCCACAACCCACATGCAAATTAATAGCTAACCGACTATGAAAATCCTACATACACGGATACTAAAAATACATCTTAAACGACCGATAGATCAATATTTTTAAAGCACAATGATAATTTTTAAATATCTTAAATTAATTGTAATGAAAATCTGATACATTAAATTTTATCATAAATTATTAAAGTTGTGCAAAGATGGAAATGTATAGTCTTAAGTATATGTAAGAAAGAAATGAAGAGTTTGAAATCAAGTTATCTTAAGAAATAAAACAGATCAAATCAACACCAACTGACCTGGTTAGATTTTTATCAACTTGACGCAGGCTAGAGTCATTTGAAAAGAGGAAGCTGAATTGAGAAAAGGCGCCAACCAGATTGGCCTGTGGGCAAGACTTGGGGCATTTTCTTGGGTAATAATTGATGTGAGAGAGCTGTCCAGCCCTCTCTGGAGGTGGTGCCAGCCCTCCGCAGGTGATCCTGGGCTGTATAAGAAAACAGGCTGGACAAGCGATGAGGATCAAGTTAGTGAGCCGCTCTTTCCCCCTGGTTCCGCTTCGGCCCCCTCCTCCAGGTTCCTGCCCGCAGCTCCTTCCTGGCCCTCCTCATCGATGAGGTGCCACCCGAAACTTGTAAGCTGGAATGAACCCTTCCCTCCCCAAGTTGCTTTTTGTTATGGTATTTATCACAGCAATAAAAACCTTGACTAAGACACCAGTGAAGGCAAAAAGGAATAAGTCATGTGACCGGTACATATGAAAACAGGAGAAAAAAAATCACAGAACCAGAAATTGTTTCATGAAATATTTAATAATTTGGTATTTCTTGACATTTCATGAAATATTTCAAAATTTATTAAGAAACAGAAAACACATAAAAATTATGTATCAAAAATTATGGATGGATGCACTGTCAGGGCTTTTTTTTTTTATCTTACAGGTACTTTGCATATATATTATGGTTTCCGGTTTTATGTTTTTGTGGATTTTGGTATGTGTGAATATATGTGTCTCTGTATCTATGCGTTCCCCGAGCTTTTTCTTTGGCTCTGTTTTCTTATGTTTGTTTGTTTGTTTTGTCCTGTTCTAGTTTGTTTTTATCTTACCTATTTTTTTATTTAGACTCCTATTTGTATCCTAATGAGAGCAAGAAAGAAGGATGGGTGGAGAAGTGGGGAGGATCTGGGGACACATACTCAGAATTTATTAAAAAATTATTTTTAAAAAATATTAAAATTTTAGCCTGGCGGCGGTGGCGCATGCCTTTAATCCAAGCACGCGGAAGGCAGAGCCAGGCGGACCTCTGTGAGTTCGAGGCCAGCCTGGTCTACAGAGCGAGATCCAACAGGCACCAAATCTACACAGAGAAACCCTGTCTCGAAAATAAATAAATAAATAAATAAATAAATAAATAAATAAATAAATAAATAAATAAATAAATAAATAAATAAAATTTTATTAAAAATCATTTTCAGTTTAAAAAAATGGGTTCATCATTAAAGATCATGGGAATAAGAATATCTTTACATGACATTTTGAACTACATAGTAATTATTTTTTCTTTCTTATTTATTTGCAGTGTTAGAAATCAAGCCTAGATTTTTGCATATATTTTTGCATACACTCTACTTACTGAACTTCATCCTCTCCCCAAAGGGAAGCCTAGGGTGGCCTCAAGTTCACAGTCCTCCTGCCTCATCCTCCTCAGCTAAATGATTACTGGTGTGTCACTATAACCCTATCAAAACTGAAAAATGAGATAGGAAATCTAAGTCAGTGAATAGCTCCCAACCAGAGGTCCCTGGTTCTTGGATTCAATACCAAGCACAAGAAGGAGGAGGAGGAGGAGAAAATCAAGATAATTATATAACTATTTAAAATTAAATTTATACTTAGTTTTCACAAACAGAATATACCTTTATAGATGGTATTTACATATACATTTTATAATAAATTCTACTGTACTACCTGGAAATGACAATTTATTGTGATTGTGTTTCATGAATTTAACATAATCATGATATGAAAAGCTGACAAGTAAGAGTCAAGAGAACTTCGGGTAGTGACTCTCTGAGTGGGAAATGTGAAACCACTATGCCAGACATTCTCACATCCTACATAAGCACACAATAAGAAGAACAACCATATGTCATGAGCAAAGCACAGCTCTCCCAGGATGGAACTCTGAGCTAGCATCTGCAAATCAAGCACACAGTGAACAAGTAATGGAACAAGGAAGAATCAGATGTTCATATGAAAGAATCCATGAAATGTATTTACTTGATAAAGTTAAATATAGCCATATGTAACTCAAAACTGAAAAATATGTAATATAGTAGAAATTGAAAACATAGCCTTATTTAACAACCCATACAGAAAAGCCCACTATAAGCACACTAAGCTATAAGGGAGCAACATCACTTTCAAAATCAGAAATGAGGTCGGGTATCCCTAGCACCCACATTCTCATTCACCATTATATGGGAATTCTTAACTAAGGTGAAAGGACAGAAAAAAGTTACTATCAGAGTCATGAAGATTGGATAAGACATGTTGAATCATTACTCATCAACAGTATAGTTGTATATATAGAATACCCAAAATAATGCTGTCCTGATTTGCTCTTTATTGCAGTGAGCCAACACTGGCCAAAAGCAACCTAGGGAAGAAACAGTTCATTTGGCCTATATTTCTATGTCACTGTCCATCAGCAAGGGATGTCAGAACAGAATCTCAAGCAAGACTCTGGAGGACCACAGCTCACTGATTTGGTTCAGGCTCATGTTTAGCATTTTCTTATGCCTCCCAGGACCACCAAGAGTGGACTGGGCCCTCCCACATCAGTCATTAATAAAGAAAATGCCCCCATAGGTCAATCTGATGGAAGCAATCCTTCAGTTAAGATCCCCAGTGACCCTAGTTTGTATCAAGTTGACAAAAACTAACAGACTGCTGGCAGTGGTCTAGAGGGTGCCTGGACTGGTCTACTCTGGTGACCAGTCTAGTGACTACCCTAACCGTCATCATAGAGCCTTTGTCCAGTGACTGATGGAGGTAGATGCAGAGATCCATGGCCAGGTGCCCAGGCTAAGCTCCAGGAATCCAATCGATGAGAGAGAGGAGAGATACTGCAGGTGAGGGATGTCGAGATCATGATGGGAGGATGTGCAGAGATGACTGGCCACACTGGTGGAAGCCCATGAACTGTGGACTAGTGGCTGTGGAGCCCCCATGGGACTGGACTAGGCCCTCTTGATATGGAAGACAGTTGTTTGGCTCAAATTGTTTGGGGGACACCCAGGCAGGGGGATCAAGATCCATCCTTGGTGCATGGGCAGGCTTTTGGGAGCCCAGTGCCTGTAGTGTGACACCTTGCACAGCCTTGGTGCAGTGGAAGGGGCTTGAACCTGCCTAGGCTCAGAGTGCTGGGCTCTGCTGACTCCCCTTGGGGGACCTCAATTTTGGGGATGTGGGGATGCAGGGTGGCTTGGGCTGGGGGGTGGGAGAAGGGAGGAGGGGGGATCTGCGGGTGGTATGTAGAGTGAGTAGAAATTTTCTTAATAAAGAAAAATAAATAAATAAATCACCAGAATATTAACTGAGTTTAGCAGAAGTTTCGATTAGCCAATTTTGTATTTTCACGATTTCATACATGTATACTGTGTATTTAGGCCCTCTTCCCACCTCCCACTTCCCCTACCACCACCACCCACTCCTTATATAATCCCTTTTCTCTCTTTACCAGTTTGAGCTTTGTTTGGTGTCTACAGAATTTAATCAGGGACATCTGTGTGGTCCTTAGTTTGGAATTAATCATCAGAGCTTGGTGGGCTCACCCGTGGGTACACCGGGTATCACACTTACCCTCTTCCAGAATCTGTCAGTTGCCAACAGTTTTACAATAGGTAGTGAGGTCCTGTGAGTCTCTTTCCCCAACCACAGCTGGCTGTTAGGGATGCTGAGTCCTCAACGATTCCTTATTCTCAACATTTTGTGTATCTTCACAAGAAGAGGCATCTCAGTTTATGGCTGAGAGTAGCCTTTGTCTGTAGGAATAAACATCAACGTTTAGCAGTGGTTTGATGCTGCATCAATTCAGCTAAGTACAACTATTAAATTCAGTGTTCACACATCAAAATTAAGTGTCTTTCTACATTCCAGAAATAGAGAAATACACTTTTAAATGCTACCATTTACAATAGCTACAAAATACAACATATCTACAATACAGTAGATGGTATATATAGGGAGATAGTACAGTCAGTAAAATGTTTGCTATGAAAGCATGAGCATCTGAGTTTCATACCCAGAATCCATGTGAAATAAGTTGTCATGGTGAGCCACACTTGAACCCTTGACACTGGGGAGGCAGAGACTAGGGTTATCCCTTATCCCTGGTGCCCTTGGCTGATCTAGCCTAGCCTACTTGGTGAGTTCCTGTGTCAAAACAAGGTGGATGGCGCCTGAGGGATATGCGCACACGTACACATACACCTCACACACACACATATACACAGACACAAAAATAATGGGCCGTGCAAATAACTTCAGTAGACATTTCTCCAAGAAATTAGAGGAATGGAAACAAGCAAATGAAAAGGTGTCAAAGTCACAAGTCATCGGGAAAGTGTCAATCAAAACCTCTTCATACCCATTACAGTAACTATTTCTAAGAGAAAACTTTTAAAAGAAGCGCTGGTAAGGATGTGAAGAAATCATAAGTGTTGTTAATTCCCAAAGAACATGAAGTGGTACAGCCAGCATAGAAAACAGTCCATCATCACCTGAAAAAGTTAAAAACAGAATTATCACATGACCCCAGCTATTCTATTTAAATGCACATCCCAAAAAAAAAATAAGGAAAAGCAAGGACTCAGAGGCCCAGGCACCTATGCCTATAACAGCTTTACTTCATAATATGCATAAGATAGAGACAACCCAAGCACTCTCAACAGATCTGGTAAACAAATGAAGTGCTCATATGCAGTGGACTATTGACCTTGCATGACCTTCCAATGCATATGGCAACACAGATGAAACAGCATCCTGGACTAGAATAAGCCAAATACAGAAGAACAAAGACTGTGACATCACTTGCAAGAGAGATCCAGAACAGGCAAACTCATGGAGACAGAAAGGATTAGCTGGGACTAGAAGAAGTGGGATGATGAGCAGTTGTTTGTTTACAAAGCTTCTATTTTTAAAAAAACAAGCCACAAGTAGACAGTTGTAACCATTGCATAATACTATAAGTATGTTCCATGCCACTGAAGAGCATACTTTGAAGTGGTTAGAATGGTGGTTTATATTAATTGTTTTAAGCATATTTTTGGTGTGGTACTGGAAATGGAACACGGTCCTGTAAGTAGCAAGCAAGTGCCCTGCCATACTGCAACATCCACTGTCCTCAAGGTCTAGTTATTAAGGCCCTTTCTCATTCTGAAACAATGCTAGTTGGAGCCCAGGACAGCCAGGCACAAAGAAGTCACCTAATAAGTTTACTCAATAATTGATCAGCCAGTAGATGTCTTGGATGTCGAGGTCATTCATTGCTTCCATCAATGGAGAAGGGAAGGGAAGGGAAGGGAAGGGAAGGGAAGGGAAGGGAAGGGAAGGGAAGGGAAGGGAAGGGAAGGGAAGGGAAGGGAAGGGAAGCAGAGACAAGCGCTTAGTGCCTACTCCACCACAGATATTGCTGAAGTCTTTTCATCTTTAAAGACTCCGGTGTGGTGGGTATTGTGTTCCCTGAAATATTGTGTGTCCCCCAAAATAAACATATCTGGGGTCAGAGAACAGATAGCCACTAGAACAAAGCCAAAAATGGTGGCTAGAAAATGGGAAGAGTAAGCCATAACAGAAGTTGGGCGATGGTGATGCATGCCTTTAATCCCAGTACTTGGGAGGCAGAGCTATCAGATCTCTGAGTTCAAGGCCACTTTAGAAACAGCTAAACATGGTGACCCACACCTTTAATCCCAGAAACCCAACCTTTAATCCCAGGGAGTGGGGGCAGGAAGAGAAAGGTATATAAGGCGTGAGGACCAGGAACTAGAGGAGTAAAGCATGTGGTTAGTTAAGCATTTAGTTAGTTAAGCATTTTGGCTGGTTTAGTGTTCAGGCTTTGGAGCAGCACAGTTCAGCTGAGAGCCATTGGGATGAGGACTCAGAAGCTTCCAGCCTGAGGAAACAGGATCACCTGAGGAACTAGCAAGGTGAGATAGCTGTGGTCTGTTCTGCTTCTCTGATCTTCCAGCATTCACCCCAATAACTAGCCTCGGGTTTGATTTTATTAATAAGACATTCTAAGATTCATGCTACACTCCAGTAACTCAAAAAGAACTTACTGTTATAATCAGAACTCCAGTTGGGCATCCGGTTTTGTCCATTGCTTAAATTTTCATATTATCATCTTCATATGTTATCAGGAGGCCAACATGGGACATGATTTTTCAGTAACGATGGGTTGGTTTTCCTCTAGGTAGCCTGTATGGTACAAACTGAACTCCGTCAGCAATTGCAGCCACAAGGCTTACTGAGAGGTCGGGTAGGATAGCTCATCGCACTGGACTTCTCCAGTTTATCTGCCCCACTCACTAGCATTTCATATAAGAGCAAAGGATAGCTTCGTCAGTGAAGGACTCAACCGCTTATTTTTGTGTTAGGGTGTCAGCCCTGGCTCCTCTGTTGGGGCAGAGCAGTCGGGGCACAGACATACGAAGACGAAGGAGAGGGCTAAACCAAGAAGCACCGTCAGGAAATGGTGTGGAATACATACGGGGATTATACCGGGAAAGGAGAACGTTAGCATCTGTCTGCCACAGTGGGAGGGACAAAAGCAAGCAGTTTTTTCAGCCGATCTCTGGAATAAATGATTCCAGTTCTTTAATATCGACCTGTAGGTCAGCTTTAAATAATAAAAACAGAGGTTTTGTCTAGGAGCCCAAGGGATTGGATGGAGGTCAAAGCCCAGCTCCACCACTTACCAAGCATATTAGCTTGGCAAGTCGTATCATGTCTTTGGATCTCAGTTTCATCACCTGTAAAATGACAGGAGGTTTTGTGTAAGGTAGTCCCAGAAGCAGCTGCCTAGATACCAACACCAGCTACACAAGCTAGGTGCGGCACCTCCAAGAGACCTCTGTACTCTCTGTGAACTACTTCCTTCAGTGGAAAAGGATGGCGTGTCTAGACATTTAATGGTGATTAAAAGAGCTAACGCGGCCAAGATGGCACGGAAAGCAAAGAAGGAAGCTCCTGCCCCTCCCAAAGCCGAAGCCAAAGCGAAGGCCTTGAAAGCCAAGAAGGCAGTGCTGAAAGGCGTCCACAGACACAAAAAGAAGAAGATCCACACGTCACCCACGTTCCAGGGCCCAAGACCCTGCGGCTCTGGAGGTATCCTCAGAAGAGCGCGCCCAGGAGAAACAAGCTTGACGACTATGCCATCATCAAGTTCCCCCTGACCACCGAGTCAGCCATGAAGAAGACAGAAGACAACACACTTGTGTTCACTGTGGATGTCAAGGCCAACACGCACCAGATCAAACAGGCTGTCAAGAAACTCTATGACATTGATGTGGCCAAAGTCAACACCCTCATAAGGCATGATGGAGAGAAGAAGGCATATGTTCGGTTGGCTCCTGACTGTGATGCTCTGGATGTTGCCAACAAAATTGACATCATCTAAACTGAGTCCAGCTGGCTAATTCTAAATATACTTTTTCACCATTTAAAAAAAAAAAAGAGCTAATGCTGCTGGCATCCTTAGAACTACATTATAATGAGAGCTGAATAAAATTTAAATGGCCACTATGATGAGAATTCAATTTTCTTTTTTTAAGAAATAGCCTCAGAGATTTAAAAACATTTCAGAAATCTGATTTTCTGAAGCTTGCTACCAGAGAGCACTACATTTTGCCTTTGCTGAATGAGTCCATTATATTTGCTGAATGTAAAAATTTAGTGTAAATTTTCTTAGTAGAAATTTTAAAGAAGGAATGATTTTCCATTGGAGCTAGTTATCAAGAAACCCCTTAAAGCATGCATACTATTAAATATAATTAAGAAGAAGAAGAATTAATAACAATCAATAAGCTTTTAAATCCTCTAATACTTTGAAGAGGCCCCCCCCCCCCCCCCCCGCCTTTCAGGCAATTGCCGAGCTCCAAAACTGAGTCAATATTGCTTCAAGAAAGAACAGTGAAGTCCCACTACCTGTTGACACAGTTGTTGAAGTAGGATGTGATCTGAGATAAGTGGGTACAGCCTGACTGGGTCTACTGTCTAGAATAAGATGGCAAGGAGTGGGAGACGGCCACAGAGGTGTTGGGAACTGAGCAATGAAGAGGGGCTCTGGCTTCAGTTTCCTTCACTGTGTGTTGTCCTCCAGCCTCTACTTTGTCCCTGCTGTGGCTTCTGAAACTATATTCTCACTAAAAGCTCAAGAAAAATGGAAAATAAGAGTTCAAATATTGGGTTAGACAAGTTGATTGTCCATTCTTGGTTTGGCCAATAGTCATAAATACACTTGTATGTTTTCTGCTCATTTGGTAGATGATACATAGAAATGCTGATCGTTTTCCATTCACTATAAGAGAAAGCAATTCATCCACTCACTGATCACACTTTTATTTGCTTATGTTAGAAAGTATGTCTTTCAGAATATAAAAATTCCCAACAATATTGCTGACACTTCTAGGAAAGCTAATTCTACTTTATAACATTTGTCAAGTAAAACACATAGAAGTGTTTCAGGAATTGATACATTCTATTAGACTCTCATACCTCAAGCCCAAGGTTCCTAACCTAGAATCCAAGGACAGAGTACAAGGCATCCAGGAACTTGATACCACCTAATGTTGTGATTATGAGTTCCCCAAAATATTGTGCACCCAAATAAACTTATCTGGGATCAGAGAACAAAAGAGCCACCAGATATAAAAGCCAGAAAATGGTGGCACACACACCTTTAACCCTAGCATTCCAAGGCAAAGATCCATCCAGATCTTTGTGAGTTCAAAGCCACACTGGAAACAGCAAGGCATGGTGACACACACCTTTAATCCCAGGAAGTGATGGGAGGAGGCAGAAAGGTATATAAGGTGTGAGGACCCGGAACTAGAGCTGGTTAAGCTTTTAGGCTTTTGAGCAGCAGCTCAGCTGAGATCCATTCGGATGAGGACACAGAGGCTTGCAGTCTGAGGAAATAAGATCAGCTGAGGAATTGGCGAGGTGAGGTTAGCTGTGGCTTGTTCTGTTTCTCTGATCTTCCAGCATTCACCGCAATACCTAGCTCTGGGTTTGTTTTTATTAATAAGGCCTTCTAACAATTCGTGTTACAACCTAATCAAATGCATTTTATTTTATATATTTATTTTGTTCCCACCTCTTAAGACTGTTTAATCCCCTCTCACAGTCCAACTCCAAAGGCCTAAAAAAATTAAAATTAATAAAAAAACGAATCACAGCAATAACCTCACTTCTGTTTCCAATTTTCTGTATTAGTTACTTTCACTTGACTGTGACCAAAATAAGGGATAGAAACAGCATAAAGGAGGGGAGACTGATTCTGTCTCGTGCCTCAGGGTTGCTGTCCATCATGCTGAGACAGAGCAGTAGTAGCAGATATGTGTAGCTGTGCATAGCACGGCAAACCAGCAAGTACTGAGCATTCAGAATCGGCACCCAAGCTGCAACCTATAGAAGCCCGTCTCTAAGGATTAACTTTTACCAGCCAGATCCCACCTCCTAGCATTCCATATCCCTCCAAAACATTCTTTTTTTTTTTTTGGTTTTTTGAGACAAGGTTTCTCTGCATAGTTTTAGTGCCTGTCCTGGATCTCGCGCTGTAGACCAGGCTGGCCTCAAACTCACAGAGATCCACCTTGCTCTGCCTACCAAGTGCTGGGATTAAAGGCGTGCGCCACCACTGCCCAGCTTCCTTCCAAAATAATGTTGTACCAGCAAGGGAATCAATGCTTAAAATGTAAGAGGGGGGTTAGATTCAGACCGTAACAGTTATAAACCTTGGAGAGTGTCATACTTTTTTCAGATTTCTTGTATTTCTGAATGAGTGTTTTTCCTATCTGGTGAAATGGATCTTCTACAACTTTTATGAGGTGGACTTAGTAAATAGCCTGGTAAATTTCAAAAGCTATATGTGGGAATAGAAGTTTTCTTATGCAACATCTTCTCTAACTGGGTACTGTCGTGTAATCTTTCTTTGGGGCACAGTCCATACTGTATGGGGGTTGTAGAAAGTCACTATCTCTATGCATGAGTTCAGGCAGTGGGTGTATATAAAAGCAGTCTAGGCAGGTGTGGTGTAGGTAGAAGAATGTGAGTCCTGTGTGGCTAACCCTGGAATGAGAGTGCTGACCCCTACTGAGTTAGGGGACACTATTGAGATTGACTCTTATTTCAATGGACCTCTGGTATTGACTCCAGGAGTGGTAAAGGGCTTTGAGCACCTATCCTCTAGACACTTCTGCAGGTTTTGGTGCTTCCCAAGGAAAGGCAGAAGCAGAAGTCCTGGCACCCTCTTTGCGAGGCTTACATTCCATCTTGATAGCACTGTGGAATCCAGCAAGGTGCAGGGGTGGGTGTTGCATGCCAGCGGCTCACCCATATGCAGATGCAAAAACTGTCCTCTCTCCCACTGCTACCATATTCATGCATGCTTTACCAGTATCCAAATCTCAGTGCCTCTCTAGATGTGCATGCTGAGGACACAATAGTTTGGAGTTATTCTCCCCCTACCCTTGATTCTTTTAGCTACAGTGATCAATAGAGATCAAGCAAGAAAAAGTCATGACTAGAGATTAACAAAATGCATGTCAATTGAGATGTTCACAGGGCAGGGCACAGGAAGAATGTGGTTGGCACTGGACTTGGTGTCTCTCCAGACCTCTTAGGCAGTGAGCCCTGAGGGAAGGGTGACTGACATCTGAGCTCATTGTACCTCCCTCATCCTCTGCCTCAGTTTCTTTCATTTGAAATGCCTACCAGGGATTGTGTAGGAGTGGGTTGTGGCCAGGGCCAGGCAATAGTTCTCTTAGCGAATGTGCTCACAGGAGCAAGGGAGAGCAGAGTACAATCGGATGTCTTACTCCATACCATCTTAGACTATGGTTGGCACAGCTACAGCTGGGACCTGGGCATCTTGCTCAAAACATCCCAGTACGCCTCTGTGGGCAAAGGAGCAGTGGAAATTGAACAGGTGTCCATGAGTTGAGAGATGGAAAGGACAAGCAGAAAACTGCCCTCGATCCTGGTACCCACATGGATCCTCAGATGCTTGACCACCTCTGTGGCCTTAGAGAATAAGAGTTCTTTTAGATGATACCTGCTGATCCCATCTGTATCATAACGCCTGCTCCTTACTAAGTACTATGTCCAGTGAGTGGTGTCAGAGTCACTCCATTAAGGCCAGCGTGGCTTGTGAGTCAGCCACCAGCTCAGCCAGTGTGTTGGTAGTCTGTGGGGCCTGAGATGGGAACATGTAGGAATTTCTGCCCCTAAAACAGTCCAAATTCAGGAAGTCGGGCCTCTCTTAAGATGGTTCATGGCCACAGAGGAGTACTACATTAAGCAGCTCCCTTGAAGTGAACTCCTCTCCCAGGACCAATCTATGGTGTTTATTTCAAGACCTCTTACCTTTATAACTATAAGTCTATGAGGGCTGCAAAACTTTTCCAGACAGGACTATCATATCTACATTTACAGTGATCATTGGAGCTCACTCACCTTTCCCCCTATGTAAGGAAAGCTTCTTTCCTAGGTGTAGCAGGTGACAGGTTGTGGGATATTGTGTTTGTCTTGCTGTACTGATGTCTAAAGTCTCTGGGTTTTACAAGGTGTCCATTCCTCCACTATTGAATTCCAGTGCTCTCCCATAGCTACTCAATAGACACTTGTACACTGTTGCTCTGGTTCTGTTTTGTAAAGAAGCAAGTGAGTACTGAATCATTCCAATCATCCTCAAGTCTTTTCCTCAGTTGCTCATTCTTGCTGTCTTCTTTCAGATGGTAAATCACAAAATATGAATAGGTTGATGGATAGATTCAGAAGCTCCTACATAAAGCCACAAAAGAATATCACTGATAAATCCAGCAATACATTAGATTAGTCAGGCTAGTTCAGATATAGATAGAATTTAAATGTGTAAAAAGCCCAGAAAACACACTACCAGAAAAACTATTTCACAAGATTACTATTTAGTGGGCTATATAGTTGACTTCCCTGCTGGAATGAGACATGTATCCATCCAATGTTAACTTAGAACTGTTTCCAAAGCAGAATGTTGAATCCTTATCCTGGAACAAGTTCAGAGCTTGGGGATATGCCTGCCAAACAAGAATGAGGTCTTGAGCTTGGATTCCCAGTACCCATGTAAAAATCAGGTATGAAGATGACTGTCTGTAACTGTAACACTGGAGAGAGGGAATCAAGTGGATCCCTAGAGTTCATTGGTCAGCCAGCCTCACCCAGTTAATGAGCCTTGGGTTCAGTGAGAGACCCAGTTTCAAAAAAAGTAGAGAGCAATCAAGGAAGACAGCCAGCATCGACCTCTGGCCTCTACACAGGAGCATACTTGTATATAGGCATGCACACACCCACACAAATGTACATACACCATGAAAGAGAGAGGGGAGGAAGGGGAGAAAAAGGAGGAGGGAGAGAGAGAGTAAAGACAATCATGTACAAATTCAGAGAAATACATGTCAGAGGTCCACACTTACCTCTGTTTATGTAGACAGTACAACTCAGAGTCCCTTTGAGTAGCAGAGCAGAAGAATTAAAAACCAACAAGACAGGGGCCTTGGAGTGGGTGATTCAGACTAGCAAGTGGACACACTTAAGCTTCAATTCAATTTACTCACTTCTGTCACAAAGTCAGAAGGAGCCAGTGAAAACACTCCTGGCACACAGACATTTCAAGCTTCTGAAAAGGTCACTCGCTCTTGTGGTTTACGAAAGGAATGAAGAGAGGGTGCAGAACCACAGCAACATTAACTGAGCCCAGTTCACTGATAACATCAGCTAACCTCCAACTCACTTAGATGGGGCCAAAAATATTTAGCGGTTGTATTTATTTATAAGCTAATAAGGATTTGTTTAAAAAGCCGTTAACTGCTTTAAAATCCTGAGTTGACTAAGACTGTGTCTTAAAGTACACTGTACCCTCCTCCGCTGCCCTCTTAATACCATATTTCTAAGATACATAGTCTAATTATTCCAGCCAAAATGGCTACATTCCTCTCAAATAGGAACTCATAATACTTCATTGGAACCACTAATATTTCCCTTTCATTATTTTATTTGATAGTCATGTTGCTTGAGAGTGAAGCATGTCTTTTACTTTTTTAGAAGATGACTTGAACAGGGGCTGTCTCCCACTTTTACTGGCTTTTGAGACCCTACTCCTCATACTGGGTTACTGCCCAGCCTTAATACATGCGGAGGTGCTTAGTCTTACTGCAACTTGATGATTTATCGATATTCATAGGAGACCTGCCCTTTCCTATATGGAGAAGGAAAAGAAGGGGGTTGGGGGTAGAGTACTGAGAGAATAAGTGCTTCAGTCATGGAGTGGGGCTTCCCAGTGGACGACCACAGTATCCCCCCCCCCCAGGTTAATCTACAAAGCAAGTGAACAACTCATATGACTAATGGAGTTATCTAAATAAGTCACCATTGCTGTTTAGTCCAGAAAGTTAAGTCATTATGTCATGTTATTAAGGTATTGGGGAAGTTACTGGTGTGACATTATCGCTTAAATAAAACAGTATCCATATTTATCCCATGGAAAACAAGTTTGTTTGAACAAGTTGATAGGAAATCAATAGGGCCTCACACTAAGAGAGTCCAACATGTTTAAATGACCTGGGATTAGTGTGCTAACTATTAGTGTGGCCCACCACTAAGAACTCCTAATCCGAGACCCAGATACTAAATATATGATTCCATATTCTTCGGACTATCTATGAGATCCCTTAAGTTACACTATTTTAGGGAGCAGGGGTCTTTCCCATTATCACTGCCGCTGTCCTTTGCCTTTTTACGATGTGTTAGTTAACTTTTCTAAGCCACAATTTTCTCAACTGCAGTGAAGACTGGGGAACTACATAGGGAGATATGTAGACATGCTTAGTAGAATTCCCATATATTCATGTATTCACAAGATCAGTAATAATAAACAGTACTAACAACAGAATAGTTCAATTATTCTCAAGTGTGACAGTCTACAACTATCTTCAGTGAAATATTTTCTGTAAAATAGATCCAAGAAAACCACCTTTTGGAAATTTAGGTTGTAACTCTCCACAAGGCTCGACAAAACACCAAAAGCCATGATCAGTCCCAGTTGTCCAGGCTCAGCTTCCTTGGACCATCCTTTCAAACTCTAGTTCACTTCCTGTTTAAGAAAAAAAAAAAACTTTAGATAATATTTCTCTTGCTATATTTAACCTTGCTTTTAATTAGGGCTTTTTTCATTTTCTTGGAAATGTAGACATGAATTAAAATATATGAAGTGTCACTAATTGAAATACATACTTCATAACATGATTTGATCAAATGAGTCTTAACTATCTTATTGAATAATATGTTCCTCAAATGTAAGCACATCTCAGAAACTGTCATTGTCTCTGTGGGCATTTACATTAGTACCCTGCCCCAGAAGTCCATTATTACCACACAAGTTACAAGTTCTCTGTTAAAGAAACTTTATGTTTTACCTCTAAACTATCACTACATGGGACACCTCTTGAATCTTCATAGAAATATCACAGGAAAGACAGCAAAAAATAGGCCCAAATTAAGCTGTCCTAAATCTAATTCTCTCAGGGTCGTTTTGGAAATGTTTGTTATTATTTTTTTGAGAATTTCATACAGTGTATTCTGAACATATTTTCAGAATACCCTAGGGGGTTGAACGGAAAAGCTTCAAGATTCTCCCATGTCTCTTGACTTTCTGTATTTTACTCAGTTAATGGCTGAAAACTTTTTTCTTTAAAAGATCAAATTTTTTGGTTCATAAGAAAATGGAAGTATGATCATTTCCCACGTGATCTGTGAATAGAAAATATTACCTGTGTGTATTTGCTGTGTTTCAAAAGGAAAGAGAGAAAAATGTGTGAGAGAGAGAGGGCAAGACAGAGAGAGATGAAGGCATGGAGAGAGAGAGACAGAGACAGAGAGAGAGACAGAGACAGAGAGAGAGAGACAGAGAGAGAGAGAGAGAGAGAGAGAGACAGAGAGAGAGAGAGAGACTGCTGTGACTGATAAATAAGAAATAGGGTAATTTTCCCTTTCCATAAGATCACCAGTTCTTGGGTTGCAGAGGAAATATTGACAGAATCTGAAACTTAATTGACTGTTACCAAGAGATATCCAGATAGCCTCAAAGACTGTTGGGCAGCACTCACACCCACCAATTCTCCTTAGCCAATGTCCTGGAAAGAGCTGGAAAGTCACCAGTGCGTTTTCACAAAGGAAAGGTCACAGAATTCTTGAACCAATAGATTTTGAAAATATCTAGCTCATGGCTTCATTTTTAGAGATGAAGAAAATGTGAAAACATGAAACATATTTTTAAATGTGTTTTTAGAGCATTATTATTGTATTGTGGAAAATAAAAATATAATAAAGTAAATAGAAAACAAGTTTTTAGCATCTCCTCTTACCCATTCCTGCTGAGATAAAAATGAAGGGTTTTGTTTCGTTTTGTTTTTTCCTGTATTAGGGTTGCAAAGAAATGCTGTAGCAGACACTCCTTGTTATAAAAATTCATGGTGGCACACACTTTAAATCTCAGCACTTGGGAGGTAGAAGCAAGCCGATCTCTGTGAGTTCAAAGCCAGACTGGTCCACACAGTTGAGTTCCAGGCCAGCCAGAGCTACATAGTGAGTCACTGTCTCAAAAGACCAAAGTAAATAAAAATACTAGTTACATCATTTACACTAAAAGTTAACTCCAACATGTTACAATTTTGTCATCAAACTAAACTAAGTTACTCTGTTCCAGAGATTCCATCAGTTTACTTACTTTAAACCTCAAGAATGTCAAGTGATCCACTCTGAAAACGTACATATAAATAACATTGTACAGACAGAACAGGTAATATTTAGGAACATGTACGTATACGTATATACACATTTTTGCATGTAACAACAATTAACAAGAAAAGAGCCCATGAATTTTAAAGAGAGTAATTGCATATAGAATGGTTTAGAGGGAAGAAAGGGAAGAGAGAAAATGATGTGGTTTATATTATAACCTCAAAAATTAAATAAAAGGTTCACAACTCTAATGTTCAGATTGTGAAGTTATTTGAGCTCTGTTTTAATGCTGAAGTCTGCTCCCTGACCAGAGTCTGCAAGGGTGTGTATAATTGTTGACGTTACAGAAATAGCTGACTGAGCCAACACGGAGTGTGGCAGACTAAAACTGATGGAGGTACACTAACTGACATGGAGGTACACTAACTGACAGGAGAGCAGGCTTAGAAGGACTGGAAATCATCGAGGAGTCTTCAATAGATACTTAACAAATCTTAAAATCAGAGGCATTAGATAATGTACCCAAGGAAAACAGGTTTTGATCATATTGTCATATTCCTCGATTACAAAACAAAAACAGCATCAATTGGCCCACTCACCTCCTAGGACAGATGTGAGGTTTAAAATGATATAGGTTAGGAGATGGTGTACCACATTGCATGAGGACCTCAGTTCCCAGCACCCAGTAAAAAGCCAGAAGGAATGTACCTGTAATCCCAGCACTGAGTGGAAGACAGGGGTGGGTACAGAGACAGGAGGATGGCTGAGGTGTGCTGGTCAGAGAGCCTAGCAAAAACAAAAAACAAAACAAAACAAAAAACAGATATTTCCAGGGAGGGTCAATAAGAGACCTTGTCTTATCTCAAGGGAATAGGGCCAAGTGTGGCAGAGCAGACATCCAATATTCTCTGGCCTCACCACATGAGAACACAAATACAGGTATATATAAACACAGTTGCACCAGGCGGGGGTGGTACATGCCTTTAATCTCAGCACTCAAGAGGCAGAGCCAGGCGGATCTCTGTGAGTTCGAGGCCAGCCTGGTCTACAAAGCGAGTTCCAGGAAAGGTGCAAAACTACACAGAGAAACCCTGTTTCAAAAAACAAAAACAAAAACAAAAAAACACAGTTGCACATATGTGTATGTGTACACACACACACACACACACACACACACATTCACCATATACACAATCATGTTTTTTTAGAAATACAGATGTAAACAACAGGTTTCTCTGGTCCCACCCAGCACTGCGGTCCCACAGCTGCTTATAAAACAATCACTCAGAGGCTTAATATTATTTACAAATGCATGGCCTATGGCAGGCCTCTTGCTAGCTAGCTCTTATATCTTAAATTAACCCATTTCTATTAACCTGTGTTTTGTCATGTGTTCCATGGCTTTACCAGTCTGCTGGCATGTTGCTCCTTGGGTGATGGCCTGGCATCTCTCCGTACTCCACCTTTCTCTTTCCTGTCTCTCTCCTTGGACTTCCCACCTGCCTCTAAGCTGCCTTGCCATAGGTCAAAGCAGCTTATTTATTAACCAATGGGAACAACGTATATTCATAGCATACAGAAAGACATCCCCCAGCCTACAGAAAACATCAAAATTGAGATAAGATGTTATAGACAAATGTACCATTATTAAGTTGTCTAAACATCAAAGAACATGTAAGGCAGTATACTTAAAAAGTAACACTGTATCTTGTCAACATTCTAAAGTGCCAGTTCAATCTCACCAAATGTATTAGCCGAGTCATGGAAGATCTCAGACCAACCTACCTCACCTTCAAAAAAGGAGAAAATAATGCTCTGTTTTTCCAACACTGCATGGCTGAAAGTATGAAATGGGGAGGAAGAGGACAGGGCACAGGTGACCTTAAACATTGAAGTGCTGTCACCCGTGCCCTGTGTGGCTCAGTTACACAGTGTTACAAAGAAGTAGCAGTTCAGCACAGCACACACAGGCAGTAGCGGTCACACAAGCGGTCACACATCTGTCCTCATCCGGCCTGACTCTTAGCATTTCAGAAAACCTAGTGCATTGATTTTTGGACTGCATGTCCCTGATCACTTTTCTTTGGAGAAATGCTTCTTAAACTTTTTTCCATTTCTAATTGGAGTATTTGTCTCTTTGTTTATTTACTTATTTTATGTGCATGGTATGAAAGTGTCAGATCCCCTGGAACTGGAGTTACAGACAGTTGTGAGCTACCATGTGGGTGCTGAGAATTGAACCTGGGTCCTCTGGAAGAGCAGTCAGTGCTCTTAACCACTGAGCCATCTCTGGAAATAAAGTCCCTCTCAGAGATACAATGTGCAGCATGGCCTCCCTTCCATTGCTGCTCTTTTTACTTTCTTGTGGTATCATCTGAAGCACCAGACTTAATTTTAGCCATGTTCCATATTTTTATCTTTTGGAGCTCCCATTTTTTGGTCTTTTTTGATTTGTACTCATTCGAATATATGTGCAATAGAGAGAAGAATAAACCTGGTCCATCTTGACTGTAAAGTATAATAACCATATCTTATTCACTAAATTCTGTGCTCTTCCTCCAACCCACATTTTTCACTCCATATATCCACTTGCTTTTCATCAAAGTTCTTCTTGGCAGATATTATGGTTTGAATCTAAAATGTTTCCCCAAAGTCCATGTGTTGAAGGCATCTGGTGTGGAGGTATTCAGAAGTAAGGCCTTTGGAGTGTGGTTGGGCTGTAAGAGCTGCAGCATTTTCTGTAGATTAATCCACTAGCCAGGTTCCATTTCTTAATAGCCTGCTCAATAGGTATGAATCAGTTAACCTACTGATGAAGACAGTGCTTTGGTTTCTGGTCACCTGTCAGTCGTGACACCTCATGGGGACAAAGCCTTCAACACAGAAGCCTTTCATAGAATAATTCATATATGAAATCATAACACATAACTAAAGGGAGATTGGGGATATCTGAATAGTCCAACCAGCACACAATGTAACTACAGTTTAGCACCAATTCCCTAGTTGTGGAACACAATGCCATGACTGGTCCAGAATGATCAAATTATCACCTCTCTCCAATCAAGGTAAGCATCATTAACTTGACATGGCTAAGAAAAGCTGAAGACATATCTAGGATGAGAACAGCTTGTTGAAATGTCACTACCTGGTAGGAAGAACATGGTCTGTCTGTTAGAATACATAGCATCTTTGCAAGTCTATAGGACTCCATAGTTGTTGTTTTACAATGAGTACATTTCTTTGCAAGCCAGTGTGATGGGGCTGGAGAGCCAGCTCAGCAGTTAAGAGCACTTGCTGCTATTCCAGAGGACTGGAGTTCAGTTCCCAGCCCCCACATAACACAGCTTGTAACTGCCTACAACTCCAACCCTAGGAGATTTGAAGCCTCTGGTCTCCTCAGTGTACCTGCACTCATATGTGCGCGCGTGCGCGCGCACGCGCGCACACACACACACACACACACACAACTAAAAAATAATAATCTTAAAAATGGACCTTTTGTGGGTATTAGATGTAAGGAAAGGGTAACCAGACTACAATCCTCAGCCCCAGAAAAGCTAGGTAACAAGGAGAACCCTAAGAGGGACACATGGATCTCCCTTGGAAGAGGAAATAGATGAGATGTCCTGGGTAAACTGGGGTTGGGATGGGGGGAGAGGAGGTAAGGAGATGGGGGGGATGGGAACATGAGGGAGTAGGATGGTTGAGTTGGAGGCAGGACAGAGGGGGAGAATAATAAAAGAGATATCTTGATAGAGGGGGGCCATTAAAGGGTTAGAGAGAAACCTGGTGCCAGTGAAACTCCCAGGAAACCATAAAGATGACCCCAGGGAAGACTCCACACAATAATAGAGAGGGTACCTGAACGGGCCTTCCCCTGTAATCAAGTTGATGTATACCCTAATTGTCATCATAAAACCTTCATCCAGAGCCTTATGGAAGCAGGTGCAGAGATCCAGAGCCAAGCACCAGCCAAGCACCAGGCCAAGCTCCAGGAGTCCAGGTGAAGAGAGGGTGGGGGGATTGTATGAGCAATGGGGCATCAAGATCACAATAGGAAAACCCACAGAGACAGCTGATGCGAGCTTGTGGGAACTCACAGACTCTTGACAGAGAGTTAGGGAGGCAGCCTGGGATCGACCTAGGCCCTCTACATCTGGGTGACAGTTGTGCAGCTTGGTCTTTTGTGGGGCCCCTAGCAGTGGGACCAGGACCTGTCCCTGATGCATGAGCTGGCTCTTTGGAACCTATTCCTTATGGATGCCTTGTTCAGCCTTGATGCAGGGTGAGAGGAGCTTGGTCCTGCCTTGACTTCATATGCCATGCTTTATGGATTCCCAAGGGAGACCTTACCTCACCTGAATGGAGAAGGAGGAGGAGTGTGGATGGTGGGTAGAAGAGAGGTGGGGGAGGGGTGGGAGTAGAGGAGGGAGGGGAGCCTGTGGTTGGTATGTAAAATAAAACAAAGAAAAACATTTTAAATGGACCTTTTAAAAGGAGCCATTGTCATTTAATGTGTTGATATAAAAAGATAATGATGAAACAATAAGATTTAATCCATTTTTAAAATTCTGTATATATGCATAGCTACGCACACTTCTGCTGCCACTTGTGGCATTAAATATTGTTCTACGATGTATACCTACACTTGGTTCCTCCTCTAAACACTGCAAATTCTCATTATACAAATAACCCAATGTGTGAGGAAATTTTGTGCTCTAAGACTGTGCTACATTTAACTTTTTCAAGTGAACAGTTTCAAACTACAGTTTCAAGCAGGAGCGAGGATCGGTAGTTAAAAACAGGAAGTTCCATGAGTAAACTTGAAACCAGTGAAAATGCAGAAGATAATAAGGGAAATTCAGAAAAGTCTGAAATTGTCCACAGATGTGGCAGTTGTGACTCTTTCTTCCGTTTTCCCATGTGAGTGAGCCTGGAGTGAAAAACTCGGGAGCACCCGCCCAGGCAGGCAGCAGATCCACAGAGCGCAGCCACAAGCTGTCCTCGCTTGCCAACTACAAGGATTTACCTTCGTCTCGGGTGGAGTTAATTACGAATTGTCAATTTTGTTGAGAAGTTGAATAAGACCATGATGTGCACAGAATGATGGAAAACCCGACCATACAAGACTAGTGAGTGCAGAATTTAATGAAAAGCTCAAGCCAGAAGAGCTGAACTCGTGACGTCTTCCTCAAAGGGGATCTCAGACACACACACACCCTTAGAAAATGAAAAACCATGTGTGGGCGGCCAGTGGGGATTTGAACACTGGGAGAAGTGGTGGAGGCTGGAACGAGTGGTTTGGAGCAAGGGAAGCTCTAAAATCGTCAATTCAAAAAACTCATCTGTATAGTTCAAAAAACAGTGTGGATGAAGTTAAGTAGTTGTTGTTTTCTTCTAATCTGGAATTTGAATTAAGAGATCAATACCAATCATTTGGTATTTCTTCAGTCTCTGCTTGCCATGTCTGCTGTGATGTGTTTGGTGATAAAATGGTGTGTCAACACCTTTTCCCTGACTAACATGCAGGTGTTGAAATCTAAGACACACAGAGCTGTAGGGGCAATGACAACTTAGCACAAACCTCTGCAAAGCTTGAATGTCAAGCAACTTGCACGAAACCCATGGCACAGCTTCTCATAGGCTGCATCCTGATGCCCAGAGGACTCAGGGGAGAGGTTAATGTATTTTGAATACTTCTCATTTTAGAAAAAGTCATGATGAAATCACATTTCTTCAACCACACAGATTACATATTATCTTCACTAGCAGAAGGGGCTGATTAGGGTTAAAATGCTGTTTTTCATCTTGAAGAATGGTTTAAAACATGCGTAATCTTACCATCCAAAGACCTTTAGTTGCATCTGAATTCTCAGTTTATGACTTAAGACTGTGAAATAAATGGCTTTTGGAAGAATAGGTGATACAATTATGATTAAACCCTACCTGAACCAAGCCAACTTGTCCCGATGATAATAAATGACCATCAACCTCAATGTTCACTGGGAAGCTTGATTGAGCCTCCTCTTAGACCCCATCCTGAAGAATGTGACGTCAACTAGTTTTGTCAGAAACCTATATCCACTCACAGTCCCCACATCTTAAACTCCTCCGTGTTCTTAGGCTGTCTCTAGTTCCGTCAAAGTAACTATCAATGACAACAGGAACTCCAGGGCCTCATCAGCCTGCTTGACACACACTGGGAGGTGGTGGAAATGCCTTACAGACTTATACCTGCTCTTTCCTCTCTCCACTGCATCCCTTTATTTTCAGGATGTTTCCTTTATTTTCAACTACAGGGCAATTTGCCAGCATATATTCTCCTGGAGAGAGTGATCCTCATGCTGTGTCAATTATTAGAACGGGGTTAGAAATCAAGACAGTTTCCAAAGTGACCTCACTGTCAGCTCAGTCACAGTTGATGTTACTCTTCTTAAGACACATACTTCTTTGACTTCCCTGCTTTTCTAATCCAGTCCGAGCAATGCCACACAGCCCAAACAACTACTTCTGCCTTCACTTATTATCATTGTTTCTGTGATCATTATTATTTCTCCTTCCTCCTCTCACAAACCATGGTTCATGTCTATAGGACTTTTAAGAAAGGTCTGCATATTAGATTTGTTGTTTTAACTGAATCAGTATGTACCAAGACTATAATAAATTAGCTACCTAAGAACAGAAAAATAAATGGGTAGGTACACGTCATGAAACTAGAAAGGGAACCAAGCAAAGGATTCTAGGGATAGGAGGAAGTAACAGATCACACATGTCATAAAAGTGAAGGTTACTGGGGGTGAGAGGGTACAGGGGTGGGGGCAGGGAAATGGAGGAGAAGAAGGGAGAAGGAGAAGTAAAAACAAAAATCATGAATTAAAAATACCATACAGAAACCTGTTACTTTATGTACTAATATTAAAGGTGAACAAATGAAAACAGAAAAAGATAATAAATTCAGGGCTAGACATTCAGCTTAGTGGTCAGTACTTGCCTATCACGTATAAAGCACTTAGTTTGATCCCAAGCATCAGACCACACAAGAAATATTTAATTGGTACATTAATCAAATATTGTCTCCAAAAATCTTAGGTCTCTTGGAGTGGAAAGTAGGTAAGAGTCAATAAGTCAATAAATAACCAGTAAAATGAGTTTTTAGAAAGATGAGGAAGGGAAGTACAAAGTTTGTGTCCACACAGAAGAGAGACGTTCCAAGCATTTGACAGATCAGAAAACCCATCTTAGAGGGGATGAACTTCAAAGATGTCTTTGAAGTATGAAACCCCAATATCCAGGAGAGGAAGCAGAGCTGTGCTAGGAGCACACTAGAAGCAATGCAGATCTAAGCTGGAGAGGAATCGACGTGAGGAAGAGAAAGGAAAACACAGTAGGTGATGGACACCTACATGTCAGCAGCTGCATGAAAGCCCTTGGAGCACATAACTCCATGAACAGATAGTAAAAGTGGAAATGAGCCAGTCAGTGGTGGCGCACACCTGTAATCCCAGCACTCAGGAGGCAGAGGCAGGTGGATCTCTGTGAGTTTGAGGCCAGCCTGGTCTACAGAGCTAGTCCAGGAAAGGCACAAAGCTACACAGAGAAACCCTGTCTCAAAAAAAGAAAGGAAGGAAGGAAGGAAGGAAGGAAGGAAGAAAGAAAGAAAGAAAGAAAGAAAGAAAGAAAGAAAGAGGAAATGAGAGACACGACAAAGTGTATTAAACTTGCTCAAGACGGAAGAATCCCTAGTAAGTAGCAAACCATCCTCTGAACTCAGATGCCTCTGTCTCCCAAACAGAAACCCTGTATACCCTGTGTACCATAAATCCAACAGCATCCTCTTAGCAATTGCCTTGCATGGGACATTAGATGTGATGAAAAATTTTAAAATGACTTAAAACTTTAGAAGATGGCTCATTGATAGTGACATCATCAACAGAACACATAGAAGCAACCATGTAGACTTCAGAGTTTGGTGGCATCTGTGAGTTTTGTTTTAGATATTCTGAGTTTGAACTAACAGCTGCCTACGGAAGCCCCAGCAGCAGTTGGAAATTGTTAGAATTTATGAATTATCAAGAGGGTGAGTTTTAGATGAAAGGTGACTGAAGAAATTCAAGTATAAAGCAATGAGTGGATCAGAAGTTTTCCAAGGCAAAGAATAGAGAAAAGAGAGTATTTTCACTATGGAGAAAATAGAAGACAGAAAACACAGCTAGTGAGGGAATGAAAGAGATGCTCTCCAAAGGACATGGTCAACAAGACAAAACAACAGCCTACAGAATGGGAAAAGATCTTCACCAACCCCACATCTGACAGAGAGCTGATCTCCAGAGTATATAAAGAACTAAAAAAGCTATACTTCAAAATACTGAACAATCCAATTAAAAAATGGGCTACAGAGCTTAACAGAGAATTCTCAACAGAAGAATCTCAAATGGCTGAAAGACATTTAAGGAATTGCTCAGCCTCCTTAATCATTAGGGAAATGCAAATCAAAACAACTCTGAGATACCATTTTACACCTGTCAGAATGGCTAAGATCAAAAACACTGAAGACAGACTATATTGAAGAGGATGTGGAGCAAGGGGAACATTCCTCCACTGTTGGTGGGAATGCAAACTTGTACAGCCACTCTGGAAATCAGTATGGTGGTTTCTCAGAAAATTGGGTATAAGTCTTCCTCAAGACCACTCTTGGGTATATACCCAAGGAATGTTCAATCTTACCACAAGGGCACATGCTCAACTATGTTCATATCAGCATTATTCGTGATAGCAAGAACATGGAAACAACCTAAATGCCCCTCAACTGAAGAATGGATAAAGAAAATATGGCACATATACACAATGGAGTACTACTCAGCAATAAAAAAAAAATGATATCATGAAATTTGCAGGCAAATGGATAGAACTAGAAAATATCATCTTGAGTGAGGAAACCTAGACTCAGAAGGACAAACATAGTATGTACTCACTCATAAGTGGATACTAGATGTAAGGGAAGGGATGGCCAGACTGCAACCCACAACTCCAGAGAGGCTAGCTAACAGGGAAAGACCCTAGGAGGGACACATGGATGACCCTGTGAAGGAGAAGTAGATGAGATCTACATGAGCGGACTGGGTGTGGGGGAGCAAGAAGTGGGGGGTGAGAACATAGGGAAATTGGAGGGTCAAGCTGGAACAGGGACAGGGTGGGAGGACAGGGAGGGAGATACCATGATAGATGAGGACATCATGGGAATAGGAAGAGGCAGGGTGCTGGGGAGGCCCTCGGGAATCCACAAGGATGATCCCAGCTTGGTCTGCTTGCAATGGTCCAGAGGGTGCCTGGACTGGTCTACTCTGGTGACCAGTCTAGTGAATAACCTAGCTGTCATCATAGAGCCTTTGTCCAGTAACTGATGGAGGCAGATGCAGAGATCCATAGCCAGGCACCAGGCTGAGCTCCAGGAATCCAATTGATGAGAGAAAGGAGGGATTCTGCAGGTGAGGGACATCGAGATCATGATGAGAGGACATGCAGAGATGAGCTGCCACACTAGTAGAAGCCCATGAACTGTGGGCTGGTATCTGTGGAGCCCCCATGGGACCGGACTGGGCCCTCTGGATATGAAAGATCAGGCAGGGGGATTGGGATCTTCTGGAATCCAGTGCCTGTGGTATGACGCCTTGCATAGCCTTGGCTCAGTGGGAAGGGGCTTGGACCTGCCTAGGCTCAGTGTGCCGGGCTCTGCTGACTCCCCATGGGAGACCTTGATTTGGGGCATGTGGAGTGGCCTAGGAGAGAGGGCTGGGGGTTAGGAGGAGAGGGGATCTGTGGGTGGTATGTGGAGTGAGAAGAAATTTTCTTAATAAAGAAAAATGAAAAAAAGAAAGAGATGCTCTCAGAAAAATGAAAGGTACACAGAGACATGAGAAAACTCTGAGAGGTGAGTTTTTGTTTTTTTTTTTTTCCCCAGAGATGGAGGAGTATTTAGACCTTTCCATATCTAGCCTGGATATAGAATGCCTGCTGGTTTTCCAGAAGGTTTGAGAGAGAAGTAAAGGAAGAAGCCATGTTGTGAGGGATTCAAAAGGGCCCTTGTGAAGAGGAAGTGAAAGCAGAATTTGTAGTCTTTTAGAAGTGCGGTGTGAACGGAAGAGAGATAAGGTTGGAGCCTGCTAAAGCAGCAGGGTCAGAGGCGGGTTATTTTAGGATAGGGAGGGCCCTGGCCATATGTGTGGGTAGAAGACAACTGGAGACAGAATGAAGATAGGACAGGAAGGATGGCACAGACCGAGAGGTGAGAGTACCAGGATCAAGAAGAGGGTCTGGGGAGGAAGTCCAGCTTACCTTCTGCGGTAAAGGACAAGAGTGTCCAGGAGACACTGGGGAAAGAGAGTTTGCTTGGCCTCACAAGAACTGGCTACATCTTCAATTAAACAAAAGATAAAGAGGATCTCTCTGAAGAGGGTGGATCTCATCTCTAAAAGAAAGAAAGCATGTTTACGTAGGTCAAAGAATAAAATTTGATTCTGAAAAATTATCAAGCATCAAGGGTTTCCTTAGCTACTTTCTATAGCAGTTACTCTACTTCTTCAAGAATTAAAACTCTTATTCTTGGGCTCAGAAGATGGCTCAGTGGGTAATAGCACTTGCTATGTAAACATGAAGACCTGGAGGCCTGTGTTCAAATCCCTAGCACCTACATAAATCCCAGGCATGACCACATGCACCTGTAATCCCAATATTATGGGGAGTGGAAACAGGAAGATCCCTGGGGTGTTCTGGCCATGAGCCCAGTTCCAGGTTTAGTTAGTGTCTCAAAGAAATAAGACAGTGATAGAACATGGCATCCGTCATTTTCTGGCTTGCACATATACACGGGATGCATGCACCCACACATATACCTGTGACTGCATCACATACACACATACACCAAACACATTCACATTGATATAGACTTTAAAAAAAAAAAGAAAGAAAGAAAGAGAGAGAGAGAGAAAGAAGGAAGGAAGGAAGGAAGAAAGAAAGAAAGAAAGAAAGAAAGAAAGAAAGAAAGAAAGAAAGAAAGAAAGAAAGAAAGAGAAAAACTGTTATTCTCTAAAAGTACACAGGGCCAAAGAGAAGGCCCAGAAGTTAAGAGTGTACTGCTTTTCCAGAAAAATCAAGTTTGAGTTCCAGTCTTCACTTGGGGCAGCTCACAACTGCTCATAACTCCAGATCCAGGGGATCCGATACCCCTAGCTTTCTAGATGCCTGTACTCACACACAGAAACACAATTAAAAGTAAAATATGTAAAAGTAAAAGTGCATGGCTCTCTCTTAGACTGCAAAGTTGTTCTACTGTAGATGATGAAGACAGCCTTTATGCTATCAGAAATGAAGCAACTCTCTGGATTTTAAATCTACATTCTTGTCCAAGCTTCAGATATCCATACCAATGCAGTTTACCTGCACAAGTTCCGATCTCAGGGCTCATCATTAAAACCTATCAATTATGTAGCTATCCTCATTCATTTAAAAATAACATATGCTGTTTGTTAATGTTTCTCTTTTTAGAATTGGTTGTGTGTACTCATTGTAATGGCACTTCATTACATAAGGACAGTAAATGCCATATTTAATCATACCATCATATTATATGTGGGTTAACAACAGATATTTTACAGTGAAGTAAAGGACTTGGGAGATAGCTCAGTGGATAACTTTATGCAAGCATGAGTCTGTGTTCAGATCCCCAGCACTCACAGACAAGTGAGACATGGCAACTCGTATCTATATGCACAGTGTTGGGAGAAGGGGATATCGGAGAGAAGTAGATTGCCAGAGTGCATTAGCTAGTCAAGTCTAGCTGAAATTATAAGCTCCAGGTTCAATGAGAGACAAATTAAGACAACTCTGTCTCAAAAAATAATGCAGAGAGAGCTAGAGGAAGACACTCAACATCAGCCACTGTTCTCCAAATACACACACACACACACACACACACACACACACACACACACACACACCACTAAATAAATCAGATAATAAAATAAAAAAGAAACAGTTCTCAGAGCTTTGTTACTAAGGAATGCTTCATATTGCCAGTTTTCATCACTAAGTGCTCACATTTATTAGTACTCTATGTTGAAGGTGTGAGGTGAATTAATGGTTTCACTTGCTCCTCATAACAGCCTTATGCCTTATGTGAGTATTATTATTCTCATCCTGAAAATACAAATAAGGATTGGGGCAAGTGACTTCTCTAGGGTCTAGAGTAAGGGGAGAACCAACATTGATCCTGCTTTGAATTAAAAGTTGTCTATCTAAACACCAAAGGGAACAACTTAGTTGGATTTTGTTAAATATAAGATTTATTTTTGTTCTCTTTCTTGCCTAGTTCCTCTCCCTAACAGTATTTGAAATTAGATATAAAGCATCCTTCGAATTTTCTTGAACATTGGACATATTGAAAAATGTGAAAATAAGATTGAAATCCTAAAATAAACTTAGAAAAGATTAATATTTGGAGATGAGGATATAGCCCAGTGTTAGAATGCTTACCTAGCGTGCAGAAGGCCGTGGGTGTTTCCTTTCCTTCTCCACTACAACTTTATTTCTCCTTTTCTTCATATTTTCACTACTTCTAGGTCTTGGCAGATGTCCAAGTTTGAAGATGTGACTATTAATGTTATTCATGTGACTATTAACTTCACTATAAAATGGTTTTCTTAAAACAAGACTCTTTTTGCAAGCGTGGGAGTCCCATGCAGATGAGCATTCTTTCATCAGTGCTAACCCAGGAAGATCTGAGCCCAGAATGTCATCCACACAACGGTGATAGTCAGTGTTTCATTCACAGGCTACTCTCTGAGTACATTCCATTCATTTAACCCAATTCTCAGACAAGTGATGAAGATAGCAAGGTGTGACGGAATGATAAACCAGCTTGGTAATACCACAGCAGAGGGAATGAGGATGGCTAAGCAACTTGATATAATGTATGTGTTTCAACCCAACTTCCCAATATGGGCTCATTTCCTCTTTACATCAACGTGAAGCCTCAAGTGAAACCACAGAGTGTATTTCATTTCAAAATGAAACTCATGACACAGCGAAGCCGTGAGTCATCCTCAGAGTCTGTGAAATTTCAATCCCAGTTGTTTAAAAACCAAGTGGGTCTTTTCCATAGAGAAGCTGGATTGTGAATTCTCAGGCTTTTTTTTTTTTAAATCATCGTTCATTGTCATTGACATTTCTGAACCATCCTTGTGTTGTAACTTTTTCCTGTCGATTTAAAACAAAACAAAACAACTGAGTTTGGCCGGGCATTGGTGACACACGCCTTTAGTCCCAGCACTCAGGAGGCAGAGACAGGTGGATCTTTGTGAGTTCAAGGCCAGCCTGGGCTGCAGAGAGAGATCCAGGAAAGGCGCAAAGCTACACAGAGAAACCCTGTCTCGAAAAAAAAAAAAAAAAACACCTGAGTTTGGAGCAAAAGTGGAAGAAAGCAGGGAAACTGTTCTCCTTGCTGGCCTAGATAAAGGAAGGAAGCAGAGATTTTAACGTAGTTCTCCACACTGGCTCGCCTGGAAGCCTAGCCTATATGACTGCTGTACTTAGCTGCACATTTTATGAAATTTTTCTAAGTTAACAAAAGCCTCTTACTTTGGACTGCAAAGTTAAACAAATAGATTCAGGAACCCTTACGGTAATGAGTACATCCGAGTCAATGACACATTTCAAAATTTATGATGAGGCCATACATGTAGCTTCCTATGTTATATGGGTTGCAACGTCATAATTGCTTGTCTGTTGCTCATCTTCCTTTTAGAGTGGAAAAAAATCTCCAGTGGCTTCTCAGAGTCAGATCACCTGTCAACCAGTCACTGTGAACCAAAACCCCAACAGAGTTCACTGAATGCCCTTACTAAATGAGCGTCCAGACCCACAAAAAGAAGTCCACAAATCCCAAAAGGAAATTTGACACCAGCCCCAGTGGTAAAGGAACAAATTCATCTTTGCCTCAACTTTCAGCTCATTTTTCAAAGGCATTTTGTGTGTCTCGGAGCACACAAAATCTGTGTGACCTTGTAGCTCTTCTCCATTAAACCTCCAGCCTTCTCTTTTCACATGTGTTCCCATTCAAGTCTGCCAACCATGGTTACATAAACAGTGCACAAAGGAGCCAGGAAGTTTAAAACCTTCTCAGAGGCTTCAGAGAGCATGCAAACTGTGTGGTAACTCCCATGGTCCTGACATGCCTGTAGACAAGAAATTTACAAGAGGTGACATTGGAAGGTCTTAAAGAATCACCAACTGTGTGAAAGGGAAAACTAAGACCTCCTTATCCTCTCATGCCAACGTGACAAGCTAAGGGAGGTTCTTAGATTTCATAACTGCCGATACTCTGTTTTGTTCAAGAGCAAGGTCCTTCCTGAACACTTCTCATATAGCAAGTGAGACCCCAGAATCACTTCTATCTCAAATTCCTCTATCAACCCTACCAACTTCAGTGGGAACTTAGATCAAATTCTAGTCTGTTCTTGACTCTCTTTCTTCTTTATAAACAGAGTCCCATCTTATTCCAGGATGAGGTGTATAGGCCCAAAAAAGTGGGGAAAATTGCATGTAATTCAAATTACCCTTGAAAGCCTCTGAAGTCTCCCACTGAGTTTGTATCTGCTCTGAGGGATCTTATCAACTCCTCTAATATTTCTCTAAGTCTCTCTCTCTCTCTCTCTCTCTCTCTCTCTCTCTCTCTCTCTCTCTCATTTTTATTTTTTGAAACAGGGTCACCTATAGCCCATCCTGGCCTTAAATTCATATATAGCTGAGGATGACTTTAAACTCCTGATCCTGCTGCCTCAGCCTCCCAAGTACAGAGATTATAGATATGAGCCACCAAACCTGGCTTAAGTGATTTAATTTTTCACTTCCTATATTGAGTGAAAATATTCTTTCCCCACTCATTAAGTCCTTTAAAAACATTTCACACATTTAATTTTTGTCATAAAAACTCTAAAAGCATTCATGAAGGAGTTAGAGAAATGGTTAAGAGCACCTGCAGCCCTTGCAGAAGATCCAGGTACCATTTCCAGCATCCACATAGATGCACACAACCACCTGTAACTCCAGTTCATGGGAATCCAAAGCCTTTTTCTGACCTCCTCCTTGAATGCCAAGCATTCACATGGTGTGTGTGTGTCTGTGTGTCTGTGTGTCTGTGTGTGTCTGTGTATGTGTGTATATATGTGTGTGTGTATATATATATATATATATATATATATATATATATATATATATATATGCTAGCAAAACACTCATACACATACAATTTTTTAAACTAAAAATAATTAGCCATAAAATCATCTTATGGGTTGCCATCCCAGACATTGACTTTTTCAGACTCAAGTCCATTTCCACTAGTTAGGACAAATAACTGTACCACTAGTCACCTGCACCTTCTTCCATCTTTCTATCATCCCTCCTGCAACCCTGACTCTGTCTCTGTCCCCATGTCTTTCCTTTCCTTGTCCTTTTTTATTCCACAAAGTTCAATTCAGCTTAATTAAAATTAACATCTACTAGGAGCATGTGTAAACTCAGTTTCCCTTCCCTGACAATAACTCCTTTTTATTGCTCTCAATAATTCATTCTTTCATGGACTCACACTCTCAGGCCATGCTCAGTTTGTACCAGCTCCATACCACCCTCCATGTTTGCAACAGGCCAAGGCCCTGCTTCAAGGAATTTGCTTTCCAATGGGATGCACTAGCACTGTACTACACGATGGAGACACACTGCCAATAAGACATGGCTTGTGCTCTCAGAGACCATCATGGCTGAGATGCAAAAAAACAGTTGGTAGTGAGCTGAGTAAGAGAAAAAGTGAAGTAGCAGACTTTTATGATAGAATAAAGAGGAGGAGGAGGAGGAGGAGGAGGAGGAGGAGGAGGAGGAGGAGGAGGAGGAGAAGGAGAAGAAGAAGGAGGAGGAGGAGGAGGAGGAGGAGGAGGAGGAGGAGGAGGAGGAGGAGAAGAAGAAGAAGAAGAAGAAGAAGAAGAAGAAGAAGAAGAAGAAGAAGAAGAAGAAGAAGAGAAGAAGAAGGGAGATAAAGCTGAAGAAACCCAAAGGACATGTTGGAAATGGAACTGACTGAACTCTCACCTACTTTATGGTCAAGTTTTCTTTCCTTACCAAATCTCAATTGGTTCTCTCAGGGATTTCCCCATAAAAGCTGATAGCACTCTAGAACTCCATAACTGAAGTTCAGAGGCAGCCCTATTGAGTAATCTGCTGGATTTGCCTACAAATCAACAGAATAAGTATTATTAATGAGTTTACTCAAGGAGTTGAGTACCCCGGTGTGACAAATCAAAGAGGAACTAATTGCAGACGTGGTATGAAAAACACAGTACTGTTTTATAACAACCATGGAATTAAAAGTGCTAAAGACTGGTTAAACAGCTATCATTCATTATTCTCATATACTTCCTGAACAATACCCTCTGATACCTCAGTGGGAAAAGGCAAGGCTAGAGTACAGACACCTACCTACCCATCAGGCTGCCCTTCCTGAAGACCACTCAGAAGGAAACTCAGACTGTCTCAGAGCACATTTTACAAGGAACTGTACATGTCAGGGGGAAATTCTCTTTGCTTTTCATTCAAAAGCAAATGACTAGACCAGGAGTAGGCTCAAGACATCATTTCCCTAGATCCCAGCTTCTTAAACTGTGGGTCACAGCCCTCAGGAGGTCAGGAGTTCACTGTAGTCCTTGGTTCTAAGCACACAATACATACACTTTGCACTGTGCCTACCAGCAGGCCACTCAACAAACAGCTCAGGCTCAAGACCATTGTGTCTGGTTGCAATGTTTTTACTGTACCTTCATGGTGTTCTGCCTTTATAGAAACAGTGGTTTAATTATAGACAACAAAGACTTAATATTTTCCTACCCTCAATCTTTGGAATTAGTACATCTTTGTATTGCATTGTGTTTAGAATGTTTGGTTTTAAAAATTCCTATTTGCGTTGCTGACATATTAACCACAGAAAGAGGAAATCCATCTGTGAAGAATGAACCCATCAGTGAGGTGACTTAAATAGCCAGCAACAATTCAATGTTTCTCCCAGCTAAGTCCAGCCGCCATTTTTCAAAGACACTAAGCCAAGCCCAATTCCAAGTCAAAACAGTAGTTACTGAGCATACCTGCCTATAGCCAAACAAATTTCTTAGCCTTTGCAGGTAAGCAGTTGTTAGCAATTCAAGAAAGAATGGCCAGCTTAAAACTATATTCTGAACTGCCTGTGTGGGAGCATTCATGTTACTATCGTTATTATTTACTAGTTTGTTTACCTAGCTGCATAATAAACCACCTGAGAGCACACTGGCATAAACACACACTGCTCTGCTCCTCATTCTGAGTGTGGGAATTTTAACAGGACACAGAAGAAGTGATTTACATCTGTTCACAGACATCTGAACCTCAGCCATAATGTCTCTGGAGGCAGCAAAGTGACTCGAAGGTTATGTCTGGGACAATGGAAATAGGAGAACCCTATTCAATCTCACTTCCTTTAATCACACAGCTGGGTCCTGGCCAGGAGAGAAGGACAAACTCGGCTGGGACTGGCAATTGGAGCTCCTACATAGGCTGTGCTGGTGAGTCCACACAACACAGCTAGAGTTATGTGGGAAGAGGGAACCTAACTGAGAAATTGGCTCCATCAGGTTGGCCTGTAGGCGAGTCTATGGGACATTTTCTTGATTAATGATAGATATGGGAGGGCCCAGTCCACTGTGGGCAGTGCCACCCCTGGACAGATGGTTCTGAATGGCCTAAGAAAGCACACTGAACAAGCCATGGGAAGCAAGCCAGTAAGCAGCTTTCCTCTGGGGTCTCTGCCTCCATTGCTGCCCCCAGGTTCCTATCCTGACTTCCTTCAATGGTGGACTATGTTCAGGATCTATAAGCCAAATAAACACTTTCCTATTCCCTTCCCCACCCCACCCCCGCTATATTTAATGGCAATGTTTTACCAGACAAACAAAAAGCAAACCAATGAATGTGCCTTCCCATCTGGCAAGCTACAAGTAATCAGACTTCTTTAGTGATGGTTCAAGGAGCTTAAAGCAAGAGGTAACAGTGAGCAAAAAAAGAGCTGCAGAGATCCAGCCTGAGAGGTCACCCAGGGTCACTTCCACTGTGTCTTGGTCATCAAAACAATCACAAGCCTACCAGGATCCAAGGGCAGGAGACATAGTCCCTACCTAACTCCTAGTAAGAACATCAAATCTAAAATGTAAGTGCGCAAATTAACAATATGTAATAAAAACAAATAAAAAAATCAATTTTTTTTAACTAAAAAAACTAAGACAAAAGCTACATGCCTTTAATCCCAGCAGAGGCAGGTGGATCTCTGTAAATTCAAGGCCAGCCTGGTCTACAGATCGAGTTCCAGGACAGCCAGGGCTACACAGAGAAAGGAAAAAAGAAAAAACTAGGATAAGACCTCTCTAGCAAAATCGATTAAGAAAATAAAGAACACTCCAAGGCCTCCACACTATCAAGCGTTACCTGTGAACCCATCAGCCACTCCACCCATGGAAGAAGGTAGGCCAACTGCAGATCTTCACCTCTCTCTCTTCTCCTCCACATCCCCCAGTCTCCTCCCCAGCTCTGTAGCAGGCCACCTGCTGCACCCTCCCATTCATGTCTGCCCCATCTCTAGTGGATCACACAGATCTTCCCTCTCCAAACTTCCTTCCCCAACTCATGGCTTTATCCAGCCTCCAACACCAGTAGGCAGTCCCTGGGAACTTGCAGACCACCCTAGCCAGGGAAGCCCAACTGGGAATCTTCTCCTCTCCCGCCTCTCCTCTAAATATAAGCCCCCAATCTCACCTCCAACTCTGCAGAAGTCCACCTGCTGTGGGATACCCCTCCTTTCTGTGCTCATCTCCAGTGGATTACAGATCCACTTCAACAGATCTTCTCCAACCTTCCTCTCCACTCATCCTGCTCTCCCAGCCCCCAACTCCAGCAGGCAGTCCCTGGGAACCCATAGCCAAGCTAGACAGAGAAGTAGGTAGTCAACCAAAGCAGGTAGGCAAGCTTCAGATTTTCACTCCATCTTCTCTCCTCCAAATCCAGTCCTCCAATCTCATCCATAGACCTGTAGCTACTATCGTGGCCTCTCCTCACTTTCTGGCCCCATTCCCAGGGAACTAAGCAGATTCCGATCCCCTAAATCCCCTCCAGCCCATCCGCATTTGTAAGTGTCAGATCCAAACACCTAGAAACAGGTTTTTTTTCCCAGAACCCCTAGTGGCATTCCCTCCTAAGCAACACACAGCCACAACACCCTCCTGAAAACCAAAGAGGGCAACAGAAACCAAGGAACAAAACACCCACCCAACAGAGAGACATCAGATATCAGCACCTAGTCTTCCCAAACCCAGATGCCCAGATGCCAGCTTCAA